>NW_017672224.1:30058-109083 GCF_001879085.1 Nicotiana attenuata | reverse complement strand
TGTTTGGTGAAGGCGCGTAGCTTGAGTCCCGGTTCAACCGAAGCTGAACTTTTCGGTGAAGGCGCATAGCCTATCTTGGTTCAACCGTAGTTGAACTGTTTGGTGAAGGCGCGTAGCTTGAGTCCCGGTTCAACCGAAGCTGAACTTTTCGGTGAAGGCGCATAGCCTATCTTGGTTCAACCGTAGTTGAACTGTTTGGTGAAGGCGCGTAGCCTGAGTCCCAGTTCAACCGCAATTGAACCTATTGGTGAAGGCGCATAGCCTGTCTTGGTTCAATCGTAGTTGAACTTTTTGGTGAAGGCGCATAGCCTGTCTTGGTTAGGCGCGTAGCCTGAGTCCCGATTCAACCGTAGCTGAACTTTTTGGTGAAGGCGCATAGCCTATCTTGGTTCAATCGTAGTTGAACTTTTTGGTGAAGGCGCATAGCCTGGTCTTGGTTCAACCGTAGTTGAACTTTTTGGTGAAGACGTATAGCCTGTCTTGGTTCAATCGTAGTTGAACTTTTTGGTGAAGGCGCATAGCCTGTCTTGGTTCAACCGTAGTTGAACTTTTTGGTGAAGGCGCATAGCCTGTCTTGGTTCAACCGTAGTTGAACTTTTTGGTGAAGGCGCATAGCCTGTCTTGGTTCAACCGTAGTTGAACTTTTTTGGTGAAGGCGCATAGCCTGTCCTGGTTCAACCGTAGTTGAACTTTTTTGGTGAAGGCGCATAGCCTGAGTCCCAGTTCGACCGTAGTTGAACTTGTTGGTGAAGGCGCATAGCCTGTCTTGGTTCAACCGTAGTTGAACTTACTGGCGAAGGCGCATAGCCTTGATTTAATGGCGAAGGCGTTTAGCCTGAATCTTGGTTCAACCGTAGTTGAACTTACTGGCGAAGGCGCCTAGCTTGAATCCCAGTTCAACTGTTGTTGAATTTTATCGATCTTGATGGCGAAGGCTCATGGCCTGAGTCCCAGTTTAACTGTTGTTGAACTTTGTCGATCTTTGATGACGAAGGCTCATGGCCTGAGTCCCAGTTCAACTGTTGTTGAACTTTGTCGATCTTCGATGACGAAGGCTCATGGCCTGAGTCCCAGTTCAACTGTTGTTGAACTTTTTCGATCTTTGATGACGAAGGCTCATGGCCTGAGTCCCAGCTCAACTGTTGTTGAACTTTTTCGATCTTGATGACGAAGGCTCATGGCCTGAGTCCCATATTGTGGGTATTGAGTGCTGAAGCTCGGTTTGGATTCGAAACCTTGAGCGGCTCATCCGTTGTCTTCCCAACCAGGGTTTATAGGCTGTCTTGAGGCGACTCTCGGCTCGAGATATCTCCGTGCCGGTTTCTGGCCGGAGTTCGTATCAGGGATGTGGGAGATGCCTTATAGAGACCTTCCCTTAGGAGGGGGGGGGGCTTCTTCTTCTTGTTTGCACCATCCGATAGATGAGAGACAGAGGAACTGGATCTCGATTCGAGATCTTCGAGTTCTATCGGCCTGATATGCCGCTTTGGCTTGTTTATGCGGGGCTTCTTCTTGTTTGCACCATCCGATAGATGAGAGACAGAGGAACTGGATCTCGATTCGAGATCATCGAGTTCCATCGGCTTGATATGCCGCTTTGGCTTGTTTAAGCTGGGTTGTTCTTCCTTTTCCGGCGTTTCTTTCCTTTTGGTCCATGGAAGAACTACACGATTTTGCTATGAAATCCCCAAAGACGGCGCCAAATTGTTTACTCAAAAGTTATCACATATCTTATGAGTATAAAACAATATAAATAAATCACGGGAAAATCATAGCACATCGTAATAATCCATTGGACCAAGCGAAGAACATGAAAATAAGTACTCAAGGTTAGGGGGAGAAACATTAAAAGCCTTTATTGATAATATTGGTTTGGTCTGCCTCTCCATGAAGAGGTTCAGAGCCTTACAATGGTGTTTTCACTTCCCATAAGATGGGTATGTTTTTCTCTTCTCTCTCTCTTGTCAATTGTGGTGAAGAAGCAGCCCCCTTTCTAGGGCTTCCACTCTTAGTATTTATAGATGTGAGCTTCGTGAGCTGGCAATAAATGGCCGTGGCCACGCTGAGGTTCCGTCCCCATGGGGGAATGAATGGGCCGTGCCCTCGTAGATTAAATCGGACAAGAGTCGAATCCTCTTATAAATAAGTGGCCATACCACTTATTAATTATGGATTAGCTCAAGACGAGATTAACTCCGTTAATTACCGTGAGGTCAGATTCTGACCCATACACATAGGTATTTCATTTTTTTTATACTTGAAACAGAAAAATCCAACCGAAATACTAAAATTTTGAAACATGTTAAATTTGCTTTTTTTTGATAAATAACAAAGTGAAAAAAGAAAAAAATATATAAAAGAGAGAAGAAAACTTATGCGGAGCGGGGCAGTTTAAAAAAACTAAAAATTACTATGCAGGGCAGGTCAAAATTGTGCGGGTTAAGCTCAACCCGCCCCATAGGCACTCCTATATTTACCCCAATACGAGACTTTTCAGCATGAATTCGAATTATGTCCAACTAAGTGCGACTACGGTATATCGAACGGAAAGAAGAAAAAAGAATCTAAGTGATGTAGGTAGAGATGGGACATGTGAACCGCTTTTGAGATTTCTTCTACCGCGCAAGATGATTTAACCAATCCAATTATATCTTGTATCACTTGGCAATAATATTATTGGACTTAATGTTCTTATATTCTTAAAAGAATTATTTTCTACTTACTAACCAAGTGCTAGCAATTATTTTTTGAATTTTTTTCTACTCATAATCAAACAAGGGAAAATAAGTGATAAAACCACTCATTTTTCAAGAAAATATTTTCCTTGCGTATCAAACACACCCCAAGAAACTTTTTTTTGGATCTGATATTCTTTATTGGTTTAACTTTGTCATAGAATTGAACTTTTAGAATTAACTTTATGGTATGGCTTCTGAAAATTTTCAATTGTTTGGAACACATTTTAAGCAATTTTAGCAATACGTGACATTTCATGCTGCTTAATTATAGCTTAAACAAAGTGACAGTCACAAATTTAGGTTCCAATTTACTAGCAATAATTTTCAAACAAAGATGATTGACTCATCCCTCAACGAGCTTTATCATCCAACTTCTGGCTTTTCTCTAACAAGGCCATTTGCATCGGGACAAAGCCACACACGATTGCAACAAATATCATGGATGCGATTACAATGTCTATCCGCTAGCGCGACACCAGTAACAAGAGGATTGGTATGTTATCAACTGCAGCCTTAGCTTTCAAGATCTCAACTCCGATCCGATCAATTTTGGTCACTCATATGGAACTGTATTTCCTGGTTGGTTGCAACTATCACCAATACAGCCACAACCCAGACAAGGAGGGTAAACAGCCATAGATTGAGTACAAAATAGAAAACCAAGAGAAAAAAAGAATTATTATTTTTCCATTTTGGCTTTTTTTATGTTATTCAAATGGAGGACCTTCAACGTTATAGGTATGTTAGGATCTACTTATTAATAATCCATACCTTGTACTATTAAATATGTTCACACCTTTTAATTATTTTACTTCCTTTGTTGACTGTATTTCCAGAATTTAACATATATCACATTTAAAAAATCTACATCCTTTGTTGACTCTATTTCCAGATTTTGTAATATATGTGTTCACATCTTTCACTTTTTATTAATTTGATTTATTTCCGTTGATGATAGATTTTGTCATAAATATGTTCACACTGGTTGAGTTTCAGAACCAAAGTAACGCATGAATTAAAAATTAAAAGTAATGTGGAAAAAAAGTAACAAAACTACATATAACGCATATGCTAGGCATGCACTATACCAGTACGGGTTAAAGGCCCAACCTCGCGGCCTTGGCTGGGCCTTTAGCCAAGTCAAAGTGGTAAAAATAGCACGGTATAGCCAGTTTTCGGACTGGTCAATCAAAAATAGCTAGCGTTTACCAAGTCAATGAAAAATAATCACCGTTTTGCTGCAATGGAGACCGGTCCAGCATAATATACTGGAGTTCGGTGCACTTGTGTATGAACTCCAGCATATTATGCTGGACCGGTATACTTTGCTGACTCCAGTATAATATACTGGAGACTGAAGCACTGGTGCTCCAAACTCCAGTATATTATAATGGACCAATATACTTGCTGGAACTCCAGTATATTATGCTGGAGTTTAGTGTACTTATGCTGGAACTCCATCATATTATGCTGGAGTTCCAGCATACTATCCTGGAACTCCAGTATAATATGCTGGAGTTCAAGTATACTTATGCTGGAACTCCAGCATAATATACTGGAGTATTTTCCGAGTTTTGAACAGTGTTTTCGCTTAGATTTATCTTTACATAAAAAGTGGCTAAATTTCGATTACTTTTGAAATTGGGCTATTTTTGAACGACCAGTTATAAATCTGGCTATTTTTAAATTTCTCCCGTCAAAATGGGCATAACATACACTATATGTCCCCTTATTTTATTTTACGATTAGTTACCTCCTATAGCAAAGGTTGACATCTTATTTATTTTAAATAAATACCATTTAAAAAAATTATATTCCATAACTACCTTTTGATTTTTATAGCCAAATATCTATTTATGATCATCTCCTACTCTTAAGCCATAAAATATACTTTTGTATTATTTTTCTCTTTCACTCTTTCACATTTTTCTCCACCCTCTCTCTCAACGCCACTCTTTCTCCATGAATACAACCTCAATTTCCTCTTAGTAATCATCATTATCGTCGTCGTGTAAAATATTAGAAGCAACGTTGAAATCACTTAATAGACTTTGTTCCAATTTCAAAACAGCTACTACGAAGCTAACAGATTATTGCTTGAAATCTCTGTTCAAAACAGACACTACTACCATTCCTTCTTTTTCTCTTTTTCTTATTTTCTTTCTTCTCCGTTCTTCTTTGTTGTTGTTTGAAAGTTATAGGTATGTTAATATTGGAGAAAGAAGAAACCAAATATGATTCTGATAATGTGAATTGTGGGATTTGTTTTGAGCAATATACTATTTTTTTCCGATCGGTACGCACAACACAAGGGTTTTTGTTCGACGGCGGATTCGCCAGAAATTAGGGTTTGTTCTTGAACAAAAACGACGGAGTTTGGGGTTCTGTTAATATATTTCAATGTATTTTCAACGTATCACGCTGTATTTTCATGTATTTCATTGTCTTTTTTTTCATTGTAATTCAATGTATCTGTTGTACTCCATGTATTTCATTGTATTCACTATCTTTTTTTATTGTATTTCAATGTATCCCGCTGTATTCTGTGTATTTTATTATATTCACTGTCTCGCTATATGCCATGAATGTATTCATATATTTTTTTTAATTAATATAATTTATGTATTCAGATGTATTATATAATTTCTCTGAAGATTGCTATATTTTTGGGGTATTTTTTGGTTGAGAATCTTTTTTATAACTGGAAATACAAATTTTGTGTGTTATAATTGAGTTTGTTGAGTTATATTAGGAGTCTATTATGTTAATTGATTCACTTTCTGTTTAAAAATAGTGCAACGTGAATACAGTCGAATACATTCAAATACAATAATCTGTCCAGCTGTAATTCGATGTTTCACGCCATGAATACAGTCGAATACAACAACTGATTAGCTGGACTTTCCTGATTCACGCCTATTTTTGCTATTGTATTCATGAATACAGTAGCTTAAATACATCTAATACATCTTATAATAACAGAAAACGTATCTACAATCCGTAATATAGCAAAAGGTATCTATAGATAGCTAATTACCACTAAAAGATAGTGCTTTATGAAATTTTTTCTTTATTTTATTTTTCATCTTAAGTGTATTTTACTTACGGAAAAGGGACAACCCTATCGTTTGCTAAATGATTTATAAATAGGAATTTTTACCTCATGTAGCAAAAGTTGATACCTTATTTATTTTAAATAAATACCCTTTTAAAAAATTATATTCTATAGCTACCTTTTGATTTTTATAGCCAAATATCTATTTATGGTCACCTCCTACCCTTAAGCCTGCCCTTAAGCCATAAAATACGCTTTGTATTATTTTTCTCTCTCATGCTTTTAGATTTTTGTCCACCCTCTCTCTCTCAACGCTAATCATTCTCCATGAATTATAAATTCACAAGGAAAAGGCTTTTCTTGATTTTTCAAGGTTAAAAAACAAACAAAAAGGGAGATTTTCTTGAATTGTGAAAAACACAGAGGAAGTGAAAGTGAAGTGAGGCGGTGTATGAAGAGTTTTCATAGATTATAACTGAAGAGAGAGAAAATGATAGATACAATGTATATGTATGTATGATTTGTACATCACATACACACAAAACCAAATTGAAACAAACAGACCAACAACTAAAAAAGGTTGGCAGATATTTGGTAAGGGCTTATTGCGAATCGAATCAAAGCTAAGGGCTTACAAAAGCTACGATGGTACTGCCAGATGTGTCAGAAGCAATGTACAGGATGCGTGAGAACAATGAGATTCAGGGTTTTTGCTCGACGGCAGATTCGCCGGAATTTAGGGTTTGTTCTTGAACAAAGACGACAGATTTTGGGGCTGAGCAACTTGATTTTCTGTTAATATATTTCAATATATTTTCAACGTATCACGCTGTATTTTCATGTATTTCATTTTATTCATTATCTTTTTTTTCATTGTAATTCAATGTATCTCGTTGTATTCCATGTATTTCATTGTATTCACTGTCCTTTTTCTCATTGTATTTCAATGTATCCCGCTGTATTCTATGTATTTCATTGTATTCACTATCTCGCTATATGTCATGAATGTATTCATATATTTTTTTAATTAATACAATTTATGTATTCAGATGTATTATATAATTTTTCTGAAGATTGCTATATTTTTGGGGTATTTTTCGGTTGAGAATCTTTTTTATAACTGAAAATACAAAATTTGTGTGTTATAATTGAGTTTGTTGAGTTATATTAGGAGTCTATTATGTTAATTGATTCACTTTCCGTTTTAAAAACAGTGTAGTCCCCTATTTCACGCCGTGAATACAGTCGAATACAATAATTTGTCCGGCTGTAATCCCATGTTTCACTCCATGAATACAGTCGAATACAACAACTGATTAGCTGGACTTCCCTGATTCACACCTATTTTTGCTACTGTATTCTTGAATACAATAGCTTAAATACATCAAATACATCTTATAACCACAGAAAAGGTATCTATAATCCGTAATATAGCAAATGTTATCTATAGATGGCTAATTACTACTAAAAGATAGTGCTTTATGAAAATTTCTCTTATAAATACCCCGTCCATTTATCCTTCCAAAAAAGCACACGACGTTAATTCTATTAACGAAATTACCCCCGCGACTAACAGCGGAACTAATGGGCCTACATTTAATGACGTGTAATTTTTCTACTGGGCCACATGGCAATCTCTGACTGGAAAAAAAGGGAAAATTACCAGCTATGTCCATTTATAGGTAGCTCATTACAAAAATTGGCCAATTGATAAAATATTACTAATATTAGCCAAATTAGCCAATTAGCTATTTGTTGCAAAAAAAAATATCAAATTTTTGCTTTGTTTTGAATGGGTGTTATTAGAATAGATTGGGAACAATTTAAGGAGCTTGAATCTCAGTTTTGGGATGATTTGGTGAAGTTTTAAGGTGGTTTGAATTGAAAATTCGGTAATAACTGAACATGAAAAAAATGATATGTGTATCACACTTTGTATCATTTGTGTATCACATACGTATCATATTTGTATCTATTGTGTATCACATATATATCCATGTATACATGTGTGTGAGATACATGCGTGATACATGTTTGATATATGTGTCGCAGAAGACTTTTTTGAACTCGATTTAATTACGAATTTTGATACAAAACCAGTCCAAATCACCTCCAATCTTCCTCAAATTTTGTATATTGACTTATCTATATATTTTTAATGAATTTCAACTATACCCATTGAAAAAGTTCCTTTTTTGTTTAGATTTTTGGAATATTGTATATATTTATTGTATTTCATCACCTTATTTGCTACCTCATCCATAAAATTTCCTTTTCGTCTTGTATCTAGTGTTGCTAATCACGCTTAAAAATATGGAAGGTGATTGCATGTGATTCTTTGAGAGAAAGAACCCGATTATTTGGTTTTTCAATTTTTGTTGGCTAGTTTTGGTAAGTCTACGATTAATGGCTAAAGGTTGGTAAGTTGAGATTTATTTAGGACATTTGTGTAAGTTTTCCGAACAAAAATGGGGGGATTTGCATCTATACCCGCTTTTTGTGTCACGTTTTAACTTGTGCCCGCTTTGCAAAAGAAATTGCAAACGTACCCGCTTTTTCGCATAACTTCAGCATACGGGACTGAAGTAGCAAAGGCAATCACGCAAAACTTCAGCATTCTAGTAGACGGGCCTGAAGTAGCAAGTGTGTTGAACCAAGTGTGCTGAAGTTTTTGTTTGTAATTGCTGAACTTAAGCATAATAGCTGAAGTTTTATTCTCTATTTGCTGAAATTTTTGTTTGTAATTGCTGAAGTTTTTGTTTTTGTAACTGGCGAACTTCACTGGCGAACTTCAGCTCTAGAGCTGAAGTTTTTGTTTTGTAACTGGCGAACTTCAGCTCTAGAGCTGAGTTTTTGTTTTGTAACTGGCGAACTTCAGCTCTAAAGCTGAAGTTTTTGTTTTGTAACTGTCAAACTTCAGCTCTAGAGCTGAAGTTATTTAGTTCATTTGTAAAAACTTCAGCACTATATAAGATGAAGTTTTTGAAAAAGCTTTCTAACATACTAGATAAATAATCAGATTGCCAACAGTATCTAAATCATAAATTTTGGAAATAATAAACGTGAAAAGAACAGAATTATCATTGTCTGCTAACTTACGTACGTGGAAATATTCATAAATTATTGTCTACTAACTTACATAATTATTTATAATTTATTATTAAATAATCTGATAAATATATTTATGGCAATCATCCCATGAACTGAAGTTCCATAGCAGCACCAACGGCAGCAGAAGAAAGAAGAAGAAGAAGAAGAAGAAGAAGAAAACGAAGGAGGGGAAGGGGGAGGAGAAAGGGGGCTGAAGTTATTTAAAAAGTGGGTACAAGTTAAAAGTTTTAAAAAAATGGGTATAGGTTAAATGGGGGTGACCAAATAGGACTTCCCGTGCAATTTTTACACAAAAATAGATATTATTTCGGCCCACTTAGATAACCCGACCCAATGGCTTCTCCATTTTTCCGATCTTCTTTTTGATTTTCGAAAATGGGTTGGTCAACGCATCAATAGTAAAGTCTATATGCATTATGTGTAACTAAAAAATAATATACTAAAAAATAGTAAATTGTGTACGTGAATGAAATTATACTAAGCAAACTGAATACAAAATTATAACTTGATACGGTAAAATCACATACACGAACCAGAGTTGAATTTATATGCTATAAATATCAATTTTATATATATATATATATATATATATATATTTCTTTTTTCAGTGCATTTTTTCTATAATTACATTGATCACTTTTATTTTTTAATAATAGCCAAGAAAATAAAAGTTCTTAATGAGGTCTTCAATTTAATATTAAGTTGTAAATAGTGGAGTAAACAACAGAGTTTTAATAAAAATGATTTCCAAAATCAAAGGCTGTTTCGCTAACTGTATAGTAAAGAAACAGTTACAAATAAGATGGGACAAAGGAGTAAAATGTCACATTCATATTACTTATAACTTAAAAAAGAAGAAGTGATGTTAACAATATTAAACCCACTTGCTAGTAGTACAACATTTTCAAACTAAAATGTATTGGTTGCCTTATCCTTCAACGAGGTCTATTACCCAACTATCGGTGTTAATCTAACACGACCACTGATGTCTAACACGACCACTTGCATCAGGGCAAAGAAACACTCGATTGCAACACACGTTCGTGGTCTGACCACAATGAGCATCTAGCACGATTACGGTAACACTAGGATTTGTTCTTTCTATTGTAGCTTTGGCTGGCACGATATCAATTCCGATCAATTCTAGCCATTCATATCGAAATGAATCTGCTGGTGCTTTGCAAGTATTGCCAGTACAGCCTCAATATAAACAAGGAGGGTATTTCGCCATAGCAGCTATAGTTGAGAAAGAAATAGAAAACCAAGAGAGAAAAGCATTATTGTTTTCTCCATTTTTATGTTGTTTCTGATGTTACTCAAACGAATAAGGAACTTCAAATTTATAGGGATGTTATTAGAATAGATTGTCAATATCTTTTATTATATGTGTATACGGTCAAAATCGTATGCCTCCGATTTATAGGCTCGAGGTTCGTCTTAAGCCCGAGTTCAGGCGAGTTCAAGTTCGAGCTCGAGGAACCAGGTCCGAATTCGAAGACAGAGCACGATGCGCACCGAGGCCGAGTATGCTCGACCCCGAAATAGTGCCGTTATGGACTTGTAACAAAATGAGCAAGATTCCTGCCACGTTCCCAAGATCATGGCGCTAATCCCGAAATAGGATTGTACTATTCCGTACTAGGCGGTTAGACAGCTGTACCAATAATATTCCTTACTGTAAATAGAAATGTACCTTATTTAGGGATCCCCTATTATATAAAGGGGACCCCAGTCATTTGTAACATCATCTAATCATTGAGAAGAATATAATATCCTACTTTTCTCTCTTATTGTTCATCAGAATTATCCTTTACCTTTATTGTTCTTACTTTATTGCTCTTAGTTCATCTCGAGGTCACCTAGCTCGAGGTCACCACTGCTGAGTAACATTGATTTGATTCACTTATTTCTTTAATTTCTACTTCATATTTCTTGATTATTAATTGGCATTGAACTAAATCACAGATCTTTAAAACCACAAATCAAATTTAATTGTTACTCGTATTTTCGAGGTAAACAGTTTGGCGCCCACCGTGGGGCTAAAGATAATAGTGATTATTTCTTTATTGATTCTCATTTCACATGTTGTTTTTACACTTTTTCTTGTCAAGATTTTTTGATTCTCAGGCTAAAACATGTCTAGCACACAAAACGCGCATGTTCATGACGACGAAGGTCTTGGAGAAAACAACAATGCACGGGTCGGTATACCACCGATAAACCCAGGGAAAGTGCCAAATGTGGAACTAGTTGATGTTAGTTCACACATTGCTTTGAATGCAGATCTAGGTGCGGATCCCCGGAGGGAATATACGCAGGGAAGTCCGATCAGGGGGCCAAAGAACACAGGTTGTGTCGCGCCCTCTTTTTCTCGCAAAATCGGGTTTATGACATTTGGTTGGGACAACTCTTTTCTTTTGGGAAAGGGGTTTGCAATTTCGAAGAGTAGCAACCTAACGCTTTCAAGGTGCGTTAGGGTACCTATGGGGTTCAACTACAACTATATTTGATAACCAGAGATAGGGTAAGGGCTTGAAATTATCCCAAGGCGAAGGTGTTAGGCATCCCTCAGGATCCACTAGTGTGGTTCCCGGCCAGATAGTTTTTGTGAATTTGTGCAATTAGCAAGTAAACAAATAAGGCTCAAATAATAGGGGATTTTGAATACACAAGTATTTGAAAACGATTAAATAAAGCAAGGTTTTGAAAAGAGTTATAATCTAAGCATGCTGATGAATGTAAAGGGGTCTTAGGTTTGTTTGTAATATGGATCACATCAATGCAATACCCGGTAATCACTCCTCAAAAGAGGGGCTACACGAGGTATTAGCGCATCGATCATCATATCCATATCTACCCTTCCCACCCCGTAAAGGTATTAAAGCGCGGATTGGTCTCGACCTCTATTGCGTGATATTACCCGTCCTATTCCTATCAGTTCCGGAGGAATTTTAGGACTACTATTCCTATAAGAGGGAGGATTTTAGGCCGACTCTTAGGTTTAAAGGTAAAAAGGCAAAAACGACATACAAAAACACGTAGGACTGTATTTAAAGGGGAAACATGTAAGCAATTAAAAGGCTCATATAAACCTCCGCAAATAATGCATATAAATAGCACGACTCAAACACAGCTAAAGTTTGAATTTTTAAAAAATCCTAAAGCAGGGAATTTGAGTTAGAACCAGATTCATTATATAGCTCAGATAAGAAGTCCGAATCAGGCCTGCCTGTTGGTTGTAGCAATTGATAATTAACGAAGGCAGTTCCGGTTTTATTCAAGTAGTTACCTAAGGCTTGCCTAGGCATAATAATGGTATTCTATGAGCATGATATCTATATTGATTAGGAATACAGTAGAGAAGTGATTAATTTTAAGCAGACAACTTGAGATCCTATAGACATGCTTTCTAACGGTATTAAGTCGAAGCAGTGTTTGAGAAACTTATTAAAGAAGCGACAGATTAATTAACTATTCCAATTCAGAATATCGACATGAACTAGATGGCTTCTCCAACTAAACTGTTTTTAAATTCTATATGGGCATGATTTCTATTATAGCTATTTAGATCCTATAGGCATGGTATCAAAGTGTGTGGAGGCTGACTTGGGACTTATAGGCATGATTTCTAAGAGAAACGGGTTTGGATACATGTTGTAACGAAAATTGAGCTTCAATTACTTTACATCCTATAGGCATGATATCTAATTGAAAAGCTGATTTTTGACCCTATAGACATGTTATCTATTATTAAAGTCATTTATGTCCTATAGACATGATTTCTAGTTGTGTGAAAGTGAAACATGCATAATTTATTTTAAACAAGCACTGATCCTATAGGCATGGTTTCTAGTTATGAAAGTGAAGCATGAGAATTTATTTTAAACAAGCACTGATCCTATAGGCATGTTATCTAACAGACCATACTTGAAGCAAATAGACCCTATAGGCATGTTATCTACCCAATCTACCCACAATGTACAACTACCCACCCTTTTCACTAATCTCCCCGATATTGTTTACAAATTATTACAGTCCCAATGATTGAATTACAAAAGAAGTGCAGAAATAAGAAATTACCACCAAAAGAAGCATGATCTTGACTTCCTATCTGAGTTATATAATTAATCACTTCAATGCCAATGTTTCAAAGCCTTTCTCATACCCGAGTGTGTCAAAGTTCCCTAAGGATCTCAGGGGATCCCGGGCAATGCTCACACCCAGGTTTACATAACCCAATAGAATGAGTGCAGTGTGGAAGGGCCAACGCTTATGTGTCCAAGATTAGAGGGAACTCAAGGGTCCCAAGGCAAGGCTCACACAAGAGGGGCAGAACCTAGGTTCTAAGAGTATAGTGGAAGTGCAGAACAAAGATTTATTAAAACTGGGTTTGAAATAGTAAGTGGTAAAGGGTGATTTGAAAACAGTTGTAGTAGTGAAACTCAAACTACACAGAATCAGAAATCATTCAAAGGGGCAAGGATTATGGGATACATTGTATAACCCCAGCAGGGGTCTGGTTTGGTCATGCACAGCAATAGCTGGTGCTGGCATGGACACAAACCATCCAAAGGAATACAAACACATATAGGGGATACGGGAGTTTGGGATTCATAAGGTAGCAAGGACACAACAAATGACTGACATAGTACACATATAGGTAAGCATTAATTTATAAAAAAGGAAAGGGAACCTATTACAGCATGCTAGTAACATAACTTGACTGCTGAATCATGAGCAGAAGTAAACAAGAAATGAGAAACTAAAGCAATTAAAGAAAGCATGGTGTTGTTGAGACTTAAAAAAAATTAACTAGCACATACCAGTAGAGAAGCAAAGTGCAGAAAGGTAAAGCCAGCAAGAGTCCACTGTCTAGCCTTGGCTTTCATCCGGCTAGACAAAGCAATAGCACAAGTAGCAGTAAAGAAAGAGAGAGTTTTGAGTGTAAGTGTGTGTTCTGAACTCAAGTTGTTCGTGTGTTTAAAATAAAAGAGGGTATGGTATTTATAGTTTTGAAAACGAGTGAAGAATAAGGTATTAAGTAAAGTCTTAACACAAACATGGAAATAATCACAATCAGAATCACTTAACACAAGTGATTCCCTTTAATTAAGGAATCACTGCTTAACGGATACTAACAGGTTTTAATTAAGGAAAGAAATCAGTTTGGGACGGATTGATTATTGCCATATAAGGGGGCAGTGAAAGCATGAAGTAAATAATCAAGTCTAAGTACAAAATATGCTTAGTTTCGGGAAAGGATTCAGCAAGGTAAAACACCACAGTAATTAAAGGAGGGGAATCAATTAATTTAAACAAACGAATACAATTAGGGTTCATAAGAAAACCTTTTACAATCAGTCGCAACATTGAGGGAGTCAGAATCAATCAAGAAAGGGTCAAGATTTTGCACCTCAACATATAAATAGCAAGGAATGAACGGGCATGCAGAGTCAAACATGTTGACAAAAAGAAGCAACACAAACATATAGTAGCAACAGGGTAAGCTAGGATTCAGTATTAAAAGAAAACTATTCGAAGCACAGTAGTCAAGCAGTCACATAGAACCAAAGTGCAGAGAACCAAACTGACAGGTAAGAAAAATCAGAAACAAGTAGAGGTCTCACAGTAGTAATAAGTGAGGAAAACCCCTTTTAAGAAATTAGGGCTTCAACAGTAGTCGAGTTTAAGAGATGATAAGAACTCAAATTAGATAAGTCAAACAAGGGAAAGAGAGTCAGAAACAAAGAACAAGTACACATTTAAACAAACAGTTTCAGAACTCGGATAAGACCAAAAAGGAACTAGGGTTTTTAACATGCTGAATCAAGTAGAAGGAAAGCATAAACAAGTTGTTTGAACATAGTAAAATCATGAAACAACACCAAAAATCAGAGAAGAGATCTTTAAAAGAAGTTAAGAGAAACCCTAATCGTTGAAAAATGAAGAGTCATTTTGAAAGAAAAATCAAAGAACCTTGGAGAAACACTTAAAAAGTTTGTAACAAGGACAGATTTGAAAGAAAAATCGAACAGCTCTTAGAGCTAGGGTTTCAAAGAACCCAGAGAAAGTGAGAAAGGTTTTAAAAAATATCGATCTAGCTGGAAAAGTCAAGGATCTGATTTGAACAGCCATGGATGGCCGGAAAAGGACCAGAGATCGAAGTCGAGCAAGGACTGGACCAGACCTCTTCGAGATTTGTCCATGAAATCATGGAAACAAATACCCAGGAGTCATAGGAGGCCGATACACATCTCAAATGGCCATGAGAGGCCATGGATTAGACAGGGATTGAGGTGGATTAGGGTGGAATTAGATGGCGGCGGCTAGGGTTGCAGAGACAATTGAGAGGGAAGGGATTCATAGGCGGCGGGTGGTGGGAAATGAGTTAGGGTAAGGGGTCATTTGGGGTTAAAAATGGAAAGGAGGGACGGTGGCCGTTGATCTAAATGATCAACGGCTTGGATTGAATGGGGTAGGTAGGGATCCGGGTTTGGTTGGTTTAATTGGGTTATGGGTCGGGTTAAAATTGAAATTGAGATGGGGAAATTAGGGCCTGATTTGGGTTATAATTGAAACCCAATATGGGCTAAAATTTAAATAGCCACTTTTCCCTTTTAATTTATAAAAAATAGTAAACAAATTTCTGAAAATAATTGAAAGCACTAAAATGATTTATAATATATAATTAACAATTTAAAAATAGAGGATCCCATTTTGTAAACATGAGACAAATTTAAACCTAAAAATGGCTAATATTGCAATTATGTGCAACTAGCTTTAAAAAATACTAAATAAAATTGTAAAAATATGTAAAAATTACCTTAGCCATATTTTGGCATAAATATAAGAATCCAATAAATGAATCATCAAAAATAATAATTTTGGACGTAATTATTGGGATTTTATGGATGAAAGGGAAATAAATCAGTTTAAAAACCATAAAAAATTATGGGAAAATAATAAAATACTTGGACATATTTATATATGCATATATATGCTATTTTGAAAGTATTTTGCATATTGAAAATATATAGGGAAAAATTGGGTGTCAACAGGGTGTAGGAGATGGGGGAATCAGCCTCCAAGTGATATTCGAGATGCTACAAGCCTAACAGATGGCCATCGCTCAATTTCAGAATCAGAATAGAACTCCAAGTATAGTCGAACCAGAAAATACTCGACATACTGAATCAGTGCCAGAAAGATCGAACGGTAGTGGCTCGGGGACTGACCCCCACCATTATGAGAATGCTCGAAGAGCTTACTAAGAGGATCGAGTCTGGGGAAAAGAAGATTGAGGACAATGCCGTATTGACCAAATACCGGGGGCACCTCCAGTTCTGAAAGGTTTAGATGCAAAAAAAATTCGTACAAAAACCATTCCATTAGAGCGCGACTCAGATGACCATTCCCAAAAAATTTCGCATGCCCGAGATACCCAAATATAATGGGACAACCAACACTAACGAGCATATTACTTCATACACTTGAGGGATCAAAGGAAATGACTTGAATGACGATGAAATCGAATCAGTTTTGTTGAAGAAGTTTGGAGAAACACTATCGAAGGGAGCTATGATTTGGTACCACAACTTGCCTCCTAACTCTATTGATTCGCTTGCCATATTAGCAGATGCCTTTGTGAAAGCGCACACCGGGGCCATAAAGGTGGCAACTAGGAAATCGGACGTCTTCAAGATAAAACAAAGGAATGACGAGATGTTGAGAGAGTTTGTGTCTAGGTTTCAGATGGAGCGAATGGAACTACCACCGTTCTCGGATGACTGGGCAGTACAAGCTTTTATGTAGGGTTTGAATGAAAAGAGCTCGGTTGCTTCTCGACAGTTAATGCAGAACTTGATCGAATATCCAGCTGTGACATGGTCAGATGTGCACAACCGTTACCAATCAAAAATCAGGGTCGAGTACGACCAGTTGGGAGCCCCCTCGGGTTCAGTTCATCATAATAGGTTGGTAGCTAAACCCTCGAGTGACACGGACAGGGAACCAAGGTCAAACGGGGAGACGTATCATCCTTATCCCGATCGTAGGAACAACGGCTCGGGTTACAACACTCCTCGGAATGATCGAAGAAACGATCGAGGTCAAAGCTCTCGGGGAATCATGAGTAAGAGTGTGTTCGACAAGCATACTGACCCTGTAGAGGCACCTCGATTGTCAGAGTATAACTTCAGCGTAGATGCCTCGGGGATCGTGTCTACTATTAGAAGGATCAAAGACACCAGGTGGCCCATGCCCATACAAACCGATCCTTCTCAAAGGAACCCAAACTTGATGTGCAAGTGTCATGGCACACATGGTCATAGAACCGAAGATTGCAGGCAGCTAGGCGAGGAGGTAGCTCGGTTGTTCAACGAGGGTAAGTGATCGAGCTAAGAATCACTTCAGGGAAAGAGATGCAAGGAAAAACGAGAAAGAAGAACCACAACATGTAATCCATATGATCGTTGGCGGAGTCGATTTTCCCCAATGACATGTATTCAAACGCATCAAGGTATCAATCACCAGAGAAAACGAACTCGGAGCTATGTACCCGAGGACGCCCTATCATTCTGTGACAAAGAAGCAAAGGGCATATCTCAATCGCATAACGATACCCTGGTAATTTCTATCCTTTTAAACAAAATTCAAGTTCAACTTCTTTTAGTGGATCCAGGTAGTTCAGTAAACATAATCAGATCGAGGGTGGTAGAACAGTTTGGCCTGCAAGATCAGATCGTACCTACATCCCGGGTCCTGAATGGTTTCAACATGGAAAGCGAGATAACAAAGAGAGAGATTATCTTGCTAGTGAACGTAGCCGGGACCATACAACATCCGAAATTTCATGTCATCGAAGGTGACATGAGGTACAATGTGCTCCTCGGGAGACCATGGATACACAACATGAGAGCAGTACCTTCAACTCTTCATCAGATGATGAAGTTCCCAACAGAGGATGGAGTGAAAACGGTCTACGGAGAACAACACGCAGTGAAGGAGATATTTGCAATCGACGAAGTGACGTCGATACCAGAGCCTTCGACCTCGGAAAAGTCGAACACCAAAGGTAAGCGAGCGGCCAAATAGAAATCACCGCCTCCAGCCTCGATGGAATCGGAGCAACGGGTAATCGAGGACGAAGAAGAAGATTTTCTTACTCCTCGAACCTTCGTCGTTCCTGAAGAGTCCGATGCAACTAAGTCAATGATCGAGGAATTGGAGCAAGTCATACTGATCGAATACATGCCCAAAAGAAAGGTATACCTGGGAACGGGATTAACCCATACTTAGGAAAAAGCTCATTTATTTTCTTATCGTATATGGATTGCTTTGCTTGGTCCCACTTAGATATGACAGGAATTCCACCAGAGATAACAACGTATCGGCTAAGCCTCGACCCGAGGTTTAAACCGGTCAAGCAAAAGAGGAGGCCCCAGCCCGAGGTGAAGCACGCATTCATAAAGGACGAGGTAACCAAACTTCTTAAAATAGGGTATATTCGGGAGGTAAAGTACCCCGAATGGTTAGCCAACGTAGTTGTATTTCCTACGAAGGGAAATATACTTAGAATGTGCATAGATTATAAAGATTTGAACAAAGCATGCCCAAAAGACTCTTTCCCACTGCCCAACACTGATCGTATGATCGCTGCCACGACCGGCCACGAGATCCTAACTTTTCTCGATGCCTACTCCGGGTACAATCAGATTCAGATGAACCCGAAGGACCAGGAAAAGACTTAGTTTATTACTGAATTTGGATCTTATTGTTACAACGTAATGCCTTTCGGGCTAAAACATGCAGGAGCTACATACTAATGCCTAGTTAACAAAATGTTCGAAGAACAAATAGGTAAAATAATTGAAATTTACATTGATGTATGTTGGTTAAGTCCCTGCTCGCAGAGGACCACTTAGCTCATTTTCAGGAAACATTCAAAATCTTGAGGAAATACAACATGAAGCTTAACCCATAGAAATGTGCCTTCGGAGTCGGCTCGGGTAAGGTCCTCAGCTTCATGGTCTCGAATCGGGGTATCGAGATTAACCCCGATAATATCAAGGCTATCGAGGATATCACGGCCATGGATAGTGTGAAGGCCATGCAAAGACTGAAAGGTCGAATATCTGCTTTGGGTTGATTTATTTCAAGGTCATCGGATCGAAGTCATAGGTTTTTTTCCCTGCTCAAAAAGAAAAAGGACTTTGCATGGACCCCGGAATGCCAACAAGCCTTAGAAGAATTGAAGCGATACATGTCGAGCCCACCTCTGCTTCATACCCCGAAGGTAGATGAAAAGCTTTACCTATATTTGGCAGTGTCCGAGATAGCGATAAGTGGAGTACTAGTTCTATAAAAGCAAGGTACGAAATTCCATATTTATTATGTAAGCCGAACTCTGGGAAATGTTGAACCAGATACCCTCACTTAGAAAAATTAGCACTTGCATTGATAAGCGCATCTAGGAAGCTAAAGCCATATTTTCAATGCCATCCCATATGTGTGTTAACCACTTACCCCCTTCGAAATGTTTTGCATAAGCCCGAATTATCGGGCCGATTAGCCAAATGGGCCGTCTAACATAGCAGGTACGATATTGAATATCAATCCCGTACCGCCATCAAGTCTCAAATCCTAGCTGACTTCGTAGCTGTTTTATGTCGACTCTCGTACCCGAAGTGGAGAAAGAACTCCTATTAAGTTCGAGTACATCATCGGGGGTATGGACCCTTTTCACGGATGGTGCCTCGAATGTGAAAGGGTCCGGGCTTGGCATTGTCTTAAAGCCACCAACAGGTAGTACTATTAGACAATCTATCAAAACTTAAAGATAGACTAACAATGAGGCCGAGTATGAGCCCATGATTGCAGGTTTCAACCTAGCTAAGAACTTGGGGGCAGAGGTCATCCAGGCCAAATGCGACTCCCTATTGGTGGTAAACCAAGTAAATAAGAAATTCGAGGTTCGAGAAGATAGAATGCAGAGATACTTAGACAAACTATAGGTGACGTTACACCGCTTCAAGGAATGGACTCTGGATCATGTACCTCGAGAGAAAAATAGTGAGGCCGATGCGCTAATCTGGGATCATCGATCGAAGAAGACAAAATTATCCCCGGGACTGTCGTTCAATTATCGAGGTCTGTGGTTGAAGAGGGTCATGCCGAGATAAATTTGACAAGTTTGACTTGGGACTGGAGGAATAAGTACATCGGCTATTTGAAGATGGTAAACTCCCATCGGACCATAAAGAGTCAAGGGCCTTGCGAACCAAGGCTGCTAGGTTTGCACTAGACGAAGGTGGAACATTGTACCAGAGAACGTTCGATGGACCATTGGCGATATGTTTGGGGCCGGGGGACACCGATTATTTTCTATGGGAGGTCCATGAAGGTGCTTATGGAAATCACTCCGGCGCGGAATCTCTGGTTTGAAAAATTGTAGAGCAGGGTATTACTGGGATAACATGGAAAAAGATACTAAGGAATTTATCAAAAAATGTGACAAGTGTCAACAATTTTCACTGATGATCTATCAGCCCGGAGAACAACTCCATTCGGTCCTATCCCCGTGGCCTTTCATGAAATGGGGAATGGACATAGTCGGCCCTCTGCCAACGGCCCCAGGTAAAGCTAAATTTATTTTGTTTATGACTGATTATTATTCTAAATGGGTGGAAGCACAGGCCTTCGAGAAGGTCAGAAAAAAGAAGTTATTGACTTCATCTGGGACCACATCATATGCCGGTTTGGGATACCTGCCGAGATTGTATGTGATAATGGAAAATAATTCGTTGGTAGTAAGGCTACGGAGTTCCTCGAGGCACATAAAATAAAGAGGATTTTATCAACACCGTACCACCCAACTAGGAATGGACAGGCCGAGTCAACAAACAAAACTATCATTCTAAACCTGAAGAAAAGACTAGACAATGCAAAGGGGAAATGGAGAGAAGTTCTACCCGAGGTCCTTTGGGCATATTGAACAACATCGAAGTCCAGTATGGGGGCTACTCTGTTCTCTTTAGTTTGTGGCTCCGAGGCCCTTATCCCTATCGAGGTCGAAGAACCCAGCGCCAGGTTTTGACATGCAACGGAGGAGTCAAATCACGAGGCTATGAATGCTAGCCTCGAGTTATTGGATGAAAAGCGAGAAGCGGCGCTTGTTCGGATGGCCGCGTAGAAGCAAAGGATCAAAAGATACTATAATAAAAGAACCAACCTTCGATATTTCGAAATCGGGGACTTGGTTCTACGAAAAGTCACCCTCAACACTCAAGACCCGAATGAAGGGAAACCGGGCCCGAATTGGGAAGGACCGTACCGAGTCCTCGGAATTGTCGGTAAAGGATCTTACAAATTTAGCACAATGAAGGTGAACAACTACCAAACAATTGGAACGTATCATTACTCAAACGATATTATTGCTAAGGTATGGTTTTCTCTTTTTGTTCATTCATATTTGAAACTAACCTATTTGCAGATGTTCGATAAATGCTGATAAAGGAACCCTTTTGCACGAAGGCCTTAGGTTTTAAAGCATGCATTGCACTCTTTTTTCCTTAGATCGGATTTTGTCCCAAATGGGTTTTATCGGCAAGGTTTTTAACGAGGCAACAACTATGTGCTAACTAAGGAGAACTCAACAGTATCCAAGGCTTCTTCCCAATCAACCTCGAATACTGGGGGAATCACCCTCGGAGGTTATATTTTCAAGAAAGATACTTCATGACAAAGAGAGCCTCGATAAGAGAACTTTGTAATAGGACAAACAGCCAGATGAACCGTTTCCATATAGAATAGTCGAGGCCCCAAAGACAAAACATGTACGCATGTATCAATTATTTGAAGAAGCATTCTGTATATATCAAAAACACTTTATGTCTCAAAAAAGTCTACTATTATACGAGCTCTACACTTATAATTCTAGGGGAAACGACTCAAGAGCCAGAATACAAATGCACCCGAGGCATCCCCTCGATACTCGGGGACTCTCTTTGACAGTTAATGCTTCCGAGTCATCAAAAAACTCGGACTCATAAGATCTCAAAGAGGCATCCCTTCGATATAAAGGCCAAGGCCGATATACTCGGGGTAACCTTCCGAATAAGTTCGAAATGTTATCGGGAAACAAGTCCAAGAGACATACCCGAAGGCTACAATTATATTAAAGGCTACAGCCATATTAAAGACTACGGTCATATAAAAAGGCTACGACCAAAATAATGCGGCTCGGAGACGTCCAACTTCCGCCATAAATTAAAGTCCTTCAAACACTTTGAAAAAACCCGGTTAAATCAGGCTACCCTCGGCAAAAGCAAATATAAAGGGTTTCGATAAAATCAGCCCTCGAATGATTTAAAGGCTTCGATAATATCATCCTTCGGAAAAACCTCAGGAGGTATTCGACTATTACACAAACAAGTTACTAATAAGGTTCCGATACGTCGAACCCTCAAAAAACCCAAAGGGTAAAAAAAAACACATGCTAAGGCATACAAAAATTCTCATTAAGCCTTTTGGCCGAAAAGGGGGAAAATTTATAGCCACTTTAGAGGCCAAATTGGCCCAACTCAAAGAGCCTAAGGGCCAAACTATAAGAGCCTAAGGGCCGAAATAGAATAGCCTAAGGGCCGACCTAAAAAGATCCTAAGGGCCAAAATATATAGAGTTCGAGACCTTGCTCTCACTCAACTCGGACTCAGGAGTCCCGATATCCCGAGCTCGCATCAAATAAATTTAAACTTAGCTAAAGGATTAACAAAAACCTTAAGGGGTATTATATTGACCGATTAAAAACCTGAAGGTTTATAATGTTCCGGGTCCAAGCCAGTATTCGAACTGCTCATTTGAGTTATGCAATCGAATTTTCCACAAATAAGGACAAAATTCAACACAAGTCAAAAATGACACAAGGAGATCCTTTTGTATTTCCAAGAGATAGTTACAAAAGATATTTACACAAGGGGTACTTTCACAAAATAAAGAAACTTAAATCTACTCCGGGACTATATCTTCGGCAAATACACCTTCGGTATCTTCGTCCTCGGGAATCCCCTTCGGGGACTTTATCTTCGCTATCGGAGCCACTGGCTAAATCTCATTATCAAAAAGCAAAGCGGCAGCCTCTTCTTCCAAAGTCTTTGCTTTTTCAATATCGGTTGAGAGGTCGAAGCCACGAGCATGCACCTCCTCAAGGGTTTCTCTCCGGGACTGTTGCCTAGCATGATCGAGTGCACATGATAGCTTAACTTCGGCCGCGGTGGAGATCTCCTATGCCCGGGTGTTAGCTGCTTCAGCGTCGGCCCGATACAAAGATATGAATGCCTCTACATCGGATTTGACCTTGGCAAGCTCAACAGCAGACTTGTTGATACCCAATTTTTCCCTATATATTTTTAATATACAAAATACTTTCAAAATAGCATATGCATGCATATATAAGTATGTCCAAATATTTTATTATTTTTTTCTTAATTTTTAAAAATTTTTAAATCAATTTATTTCCCTATTTTATCCATAAAAATCCAATAATAATTTCCAAAATTATTATTTTTGATGATTCATCTATTGGATTCTCATATTTATGCCAAAATATAGCTAAGATAATTTTTGCGCATTTTTATAAATTTATTTAGTATTTTTTAAGCTAAATTGCATATAATTAGAATATTAGCCTCTTCTAAGATTTAACTGCATTTATATTTATAAAAATTAAGCTCAGTATTTTTAAATTGATATTTATAGATTATAAATCTTTTTAATGCTTTTAATTTGTTTTCAGAAACTAGTTTGCTATTTTTTTAAAATAAATAAGGGAAAAGTGGCTATTTAAAATCTAGCCCCAATTGCATTTCAATTACAGCCTGTATTGGACCCCCAATTTAAACCCAATTTTACCCTGACCCATGACCCTTTTAAACGACCCACCTAGATTCCCATTTAATCCCAGCCGTTGATCGCTTAGATCAACGCTCACATCAACCCTTTCCTAAATTAATTCCCAACTACCCCCAAACCCTAACCATTTCCTACTTACAGCCGCCTCTGAATCCCCCTTTCTCTCAATCGTCTCTCAAATCCTCTCAAACCCTAGCCGCCGCCATCAAACTACAACCCTAATACCTCTCAAATCTATGGCCTCCAAGGTCATTGGAGACCTGTATCAACCCCCATTGGCTTCTATGTGTTCGATTGACCCTGTTCGATTTCATTTCACGGCTCTTCTCCGGTCGTCTCTGACCTTTCACCGGCCAGCCATGGCTAGTCGAGTCAGACTCTTGACTCTTCTGCTTAGATCGAGGGTTTTCAAAGCCTTTCTCATCACTTGGGGTTCTTCTGAAACCCTAACCTCTAAGGTTCTTCCGATTTCTATTAGATCTGTTTCAGATCTATGTTTGCTCTGAACTTCTAAGCATTTTTCTCAAATTTTCTTTGAAACTCTGCTTCAAAACTCTTTCTCTTTTCCGATTAGGGTTTTCTTGTTAAGCTATTTCAAAACTCTTCTCTGATTTTGACATATGTTGCTATGTTTGCTCGTGTTATCCTTCTACCTGAGTTTGCATGTTAAAGTCCTATTTTCTTTAGACTGTTTGTTAGATGAATGTTTGTTTGCTTGAGTTTTATCCGACTTTTGTTTGTTTATCCATCTTTAAAATTCCTCTATTGCTGAAAACCCTATGGCTTTGAGTCTGAGACTGTTAATTTAAGTGCATGACTCGATTTGAAGTTCTTTATTTTCGAAACCTCTTGTTCCTTTGTGTGATTCTTCTGATTCTAGGTTTCTATCATCTCTAAAACTGGATTGAGTTCGAAACCCTAATTTTCAAAAGGGGTTTTCCTCACCTGCTACTGTGAGATCTTGGCATGCTTTTGATATTCTATGTTACTGATTACACTGACTATCATGCTTCGAGTGTTTCTATCTATTGAATTTTCTTTTTGTGTTGCTATTGTCTGCTATTTCCTCTTGCCAACAGGCTTGGCCTCGCATGTATAATATTTATGCACCCTATTTATATGTTGAGTCTCCTTCTTTCACCGATTTTCAAACTTATGACTAATTTTAAACTTTTCCTTTGTGAAATTCTGATTTCACTTGCCCGGTAAGGTTAACTGATTTCTTTTCCCGTTTCGCCTTACTGAATCCTTTCCAAAATTAGAGTATCTCTTTACCTAGACTCGATTGCTAGCTAAATATTTTACTACTTCTCTTATGGCAACTGTCAGCCTGCTCACAAATTGATTTCTTTCCTTGTTTTAAACCTGTCAATGCCCGTTAAACAAGTGCTCCCTTAATTAAAGGGAATCACTTGTATATTTGATTCTGAACCATGATTGTTTCCATGTTTTTGACTTATTACCCCTCTCTTACTCGTTTTCAAAAACTATAAATACCCTGTACTTCTTCTCTTTTAAAACACGAACACAAGGCATAACACTTGAGTTCAAACACACACAACGCTAAAACTCTCTCTCTTCTCTGCTATTACTATATTGCTACATTACCTAGCCGGCTGAAAGCCAAGGCTAGGCTGTGGGGAAACTTGCTTATTTTCTGCATTTGCATTTCTTACTGGTATGTTCTAATTAAGTTTTCTGCACCAAACACAACATGCTTATCTACTGTCTCTTGCATTCTTGTCTGCCTACTGTTTGTATTTAACCCATGTACCATTATTTAGCATGCTATAATTTCCCTTCCTCTGTTCTGAATCAATGTATTATGACCTGTGAATCCTAAACCCCTATCCCTAATGTGTTTAATACTTATGGTTGGTTTTGGGGCATGACAACATTGGAAATTGCTGTGCATGACCCAAACTTGATCCTCCTAGGATCATAACCTCGATGTTTCCCTTATATGTTGTGTGTTCTGGTTGGTTTACAGGCATGTCAGCACTTTTTATTGCTGCACATGCCCAAAGTTAACCCATCCCTAAGTGTGAAGGCTCCTTACAATGGATTCCCAATCCCCTGCCCCCCTTTGTGTGAAGTTATTGACTCCCTGAAATGCTAATGGCTGTCTCACATTAACCCTTTCCCTCTCCTTTATTCCCTCAGCTCTTAAAACTCTATTTCTGCACTTTCACTCTCTTCTTAGACTTAAGTTCTGCCCCCTCATGTGAGCCTTGTCTTGGGACCCATGAGCTCTCTCTGAACTTGGACACATGAGGGCTGGCATTTCCACACTGCACTCATCTCTATTCTGGTTATGTAACATGGGTGTGAGCACTGCTCGGGGTCCTATTGAGGCCCTTAGGGTACTCTGACTCACCCAGGTCTGAGAAGGGATTTGAAATCAATGGCATTGGCAATGATACGGTTCCTTGCATATCTCAGATAGGAAGTCAAATCAGGCTTTCCTATGGTTGTAGCTTTTTCTTTCATTCTTTCTGATGTAATTCAGTATTCCTGGTTTGTAATAATCTGTAATAAACGTTTGGGGCTGGCTAGTGAAAAGGGTTGGGTGATCATGTATGCTCAAGGGTAGAAAGCATGCCTATAGGACTATTTAAATTCTTTGTGTTCAATTCTGCATTTTTAGATACCATGTCTATAGGGTTTACCTCAATTTCTTTATGGTCAATATCACACCTAAATAACCTGCCTATAGGACGTATTTAAATTCTGCATACCACTTAGATATCATGCTTTAGGTTCTAAACAGCTAAAATAAATCTCATGTTCGTAATGCTGAAATTAGTAACATATAGAAATCCTGCCTATAAGGGTTCTTAAATAAATCGGATTCGCTTCATTCACATTCAATGCTAGATATCATGTTCATAGGTTTTAAAATCAGTAATAATAGATACCGTCACCTGCAGAACCTGAAATTGGTCCGTTTTAAAATCAGTCTATTCTGAATCAGTTTTTAAACGATCTAAGTCACTTACTTAACGAGGTTTAGCAAGCATGCCTATAGGATTTCAAACAAATCATTTTTGAGGTATTACTGTTTCACCGCATTCTGAATTAAGTAGACATCATGCCTATAGGACCCCGGTAAACACTTAGGCAAGCCTTAGAGTAATGGCAATAAAACTGAATTCGCCCCTGTTAATTAGTAACTGCTCCAACCAGCAGGCAGGCCTGATTTGGGCTTCTTATCTAACGTATCTGATGAATCTGGCTCTGAATCAAACTCCCCCTCGTCTCTAGTATTTTTAATAAGACCTAAAAAGTATGTGCAAGTTATGCTAGTTATGTGTTTTTTGTTCAAGAAGGTGTATATGAGCCTTTGTCTGTTTATGTGTCCTACCCCAACATGGAGTACGTATTTTTGTATGTCGCCTTAGATTTTTATCCTTTGAAACCAATCAGCCTAATATCCCTTCCCTTTTGGAATAGTAGTCCTAAGTGCCTCCGGGACTGATAGGAATGGGGCGGGTAAAAGCATGCAATAGTAATCGAGACTAATCCGCGCTTTAGTGCCTTAAACGGGATGGGAAAGCGTAGATATGGATATGATACCGATGCGCTAATACTACGTGTAGCCCCTCTTCTGAGGAGTGATTACCGGGTATTGCATTGATGTGATCCATATTTTTAATAAACCTAGGACCCCCTTTCCCTTATTCCTCTTTTTTTTAAAAGCATTGCAACTCCTCGTTTCAAATCAGCTTTAATTGCTCTTTCATACTTTGTTCCTTTTCAAAACATTTGTTATTTGAAATCCCCTCTTATTTGAGCCTTATTTGTTTACATGTTAATTGCACCCAAATTCACAATAACTGTCTGGCAGGCAACTCCTCGTTTCAAATCAGCTTTAATTGCTCTTTCATACTTTGTTCCTTTTCAAAACATTTGTTATTTGAAATCCCCTCTTATTTGAGCCTTATTTGTTTATATGTTAATTGCACCCAAATTCACAATAACTGTCTGGCCGGGAACCACACTAGTGGATCCTGAAGGGTGCCTAACACCTTCCCCTTGGGATAATTTCAAGCCCTTACCCAATCTCTGGTTAATCAAACAAACTTAGAATTGAATCTCTATTGGTGTCCTAATGCACCTTAACTCATTAGGTGGCGACTCTTCAAATGCTAAACCCAGTTCCCAAAAGGAATGAGTTGTCCTATACCAAATGTCATAAACCCGATTTCACGAGAAAAAAGGGGCGCGACAGCATGGCGACTCTGTTGGGGATTACTAGGCTTTTACCATTTCAGACTGTTTTTGTGAATTTATATCTCTTTATGAGCAATTACTTGTTTAATTCCTTTAAGCATTCAATTCTCTTTTTCAATTGCAAAACTGACTTGTCTTTTTGTTTCTTTCCTTTATTGCTGCTTTAAATTATGAAACTGTTGTATTTACTGCTTTCTTAAACATGCAAATAGGTGACAACATGTTTTTTTTATTTTATTGCATAATCATGCTCAACATATTCCACTCGTGCCAAACAAATCCCATAGCAACGTTTATAATGAGTGGTTGCGCTCTTCCTATTATCACCCCCTAAATTCGGAAAGGCGTATTTGCGGTAAACCAGTCGATCAACGGTGTAGTCGACGGTTCCGTGCCTTTCCCCCTTGAGTTGTTCGCTCTAGGGTACCGGTCTAAAACCCCATAGAAACCTTATTCCGTTTAAATTGTGCATGCATCATGGTCAAACCTAGTTGGGTCAGTTATGTTGTCCACATAATGATCCTTTAAGATAGCCTTGTCCAAAGTCCACTGGGTTTCTCATAACCTAAACGGACATCACCATGTTTTGTGCATTTATTTGGAGAACTAAAATGCGTCATGCTAATTGTTGGTATTAATAGTCGAGTCCGGTGGGGGTAAGGGCCTAACCTTATTTGCCTTGCAAAAAGATGAGGCACGAAGTCCCTAGATTCGGCATGGTCACCAACATTCATCCAAGGTTGCTAAGCTGGTGGAGGGATCTTCACTCTAGTGATCAAACTCTCATCCGAAAATATCTGGAAAATCTACCATCCCTTCTGGAGATCCAACCCAACAACAAGATCATAGAAGCTGCTACACTATTCTGGGACTATGAAAAGGCTGTATTCCACTTTGGGGACATTGAAATGACACCCCTGCTATATGAGATAGGAGGGTTAGCCGGTCTGGCTTGGGAGACTCCAGGTCTACTGATGCCTGAGAACCGTAAGGGCAGGGGATTCCTCAAAATGATGGGTCTAAAGAAGAATCTAGAGTTGACATGTCTGAAGGAATCCTACATACCCTTTGGCTATTTGTATGAAAGGTACGGTCACAGCAAATCCTACCGTACCTACCCGGATGAGTTTTCCATTACATCTTTGGGACACATCCATCGAAGGGTATTCGTATTTATGTTTTGTTTCCTGGGGTTGATAGTGTTTCCGACGAAGAAAGCAAGGGTCCACACCGGACTAGCCATGGTACTAAAACCCTTATGGAAGGGATTGGAGGGAAATCATTCAGCATTGTGCCCATGATAATCGCTGACATATACCGAGCCTTGGAAAAATGTCAACAGGGTGCAAAACATTTCGAGGGATGCAATTTGCTACTTCAACTCTAGCTTATGGAGCACCACCAAAGGGGCGAATACCGACAAGAGATTCAGCGAAGGGGCTGGGATGATCATATCGCTTTCCATCACCCAAAGTGAATGAACTACATGCCCAATATGTTCGCTCAACCAGAAGACTCCAAGGGATGAGTAGAGCTATTTGATAAC
This sequence comes from Nicotiana attenuata, assembly GCF_001879085.1. Lineage (NCBI taxonomy): Eukaryota > Viridiplantae > Streptophyta > Magnoliopsida > Solanales > Solanaceae > Nicotiana > Nicotiana attenuata. Next base: position 79,493 of record NW_017672224.1, on the reverse strand, counting down.
CTAACCGAAGAGCAGGTCCAGTGGATGTTCGAATGATTTCTGACTGAGGAATTCATCACCCGATCCCGAAATGCACCTTTTCTGATACTAATCAGCCTGAGGGGAACATATCCTTACGTCCCTCTCCGAGTCATGAGACAAGCCGGTAGAAAACAAGTTATACCCAGGGTCGACAAGATGAGTCATTTCTGAGCTGACTTCCAGGATGATGATAGTCCTTACAAATGCCAAGCTCAGCACATGTGGCATTGCAAAATCATAATGGGGAAAGACACCATCGAGCCAGACAGGTACCATGCCGGTTGCGCTCATTTCTACTTAGGGTGGTTGGAAGAAAATCATGATGGTCCGGGTCAGCCAGAATTTGCCCGGGGTCACAGAATCATAGATGAAAGGGCCGAGACACAAGTCAAATACAATCAACTGCGCAAGAGGATCCGGGAGTATGAAAGCGAGCACCACGAAATACAAGAGTCCAGCCAGAAACTAATCGAGGAATGGAAGGACATGGCTGTCAGTGCCAACAAGCGACTGGGATACTTGGAGCGGGGCATAGTGGAGTTGGAGAAGAAGTTCCTCAAGAGGGTCGAAGATTTCCAAAATGCTGAAGGGATCGAAGGCGGACACCTAGACAGGGCCTACCTATTGCTAGGACTTCGTGAGTTGGGACTGTTCGACAGAGCCAGGGATGCCGAATCTGGGGAAGGTCCTTTTGGGACCAAGTAGATAGGAGTCTTTCTTTTCACTCTATGTAATAAGGCCGATGGCCATTAGTGATTTTCATATCCTGTTTATTTAAGTATCAGTTTGGAATTCGTCTATTTTATCAATAAAATGAGGCATTTAGCATCCTAAGTTCTCCAAATTAACTTGTCGCTAGGCCTACCTCGGGCACAACGAGGCTCCCAAATTAGGACACGCTTTATACTTCCGCACTATGTGTTTAAATATTGCAACATTTTTATGATTCTCACTAACTTGGTTACCTTTTTGTTTGATTTTTTGTTTTGTTATTCCCCTCCCCAAAGGTTAGTTCGAGCACTCTGGCAACATCATCCTATTCCATAAGATCCAAGGGCCCTCCACCCACTCCTCCTCTTAGTCCTGTCAAAAACAAGAACAAAGGGAAAATGGAAGATTTGAACAACGCCAGAAAGGAGAACTCGACTGAACGGGTAGAGGTCACTCATGGTCATGGTACTCAAGTTTCCAAGGAAAATGCGTCCCAACTCGAACAAAAGCTGCTGAAATTCCAAGAAGAGCTTGATCAGGTTCGGAACCTAGCTAGTCTATCCTTCTCCCTCAGCACCCCAGACCCCATCTTCCCCAACGGCCAAAATCCCACACCTCCACAAAAGCAGCCAAATCATCCCACTATTCTAACAAAGAATCAATGCAACACTTGCCGTACTCCAAACAATAATCCGCTACTCATCCCTGAACCATAAGACTCCACAAACGACCACTTCCACACCTATAACAACCCCATTTACGTGGAGGCCGTGCCACTCTCCACCCAACCTATATCTTGTACCCCTGAGTCTGAGGAGAAGGATCTACTCATCAGGAACCTGGCTGAAGAGCTTAAGAAATTGACTAGCCGAATCCAAGGCGTCGAGGGAAGTAAAGGTAATGAAGGGTTGAACTATGAAGATCTATGCATACAACCAGATGTTGAACTTCCAAAGGGGTACAAACCTCCCAAGTTCGAGATGTCTGACGGTACGGGGGATCCGAGGGTTCATCTAAGAACATACTGCAACAAGTTGGTCGGAATAGGAAAGGACGAAAGGATCCGCATGAAGCTATTCATGAGGAGTCTGAAGGGAGATGCACTATCATGGTACATCAGCCAGGATCCTAAGAAGTGGTCAAATTGGGTAGGTATGGCCTCTGATTTCATGGACAGGTTCAGATTCAACACAGAAAATGCGCCGGATTTATTCTACATTCAGAATCTGAAGAAGAAGCCTAGAGAAACATTTCGCGAGTATGCTACTCGCTGGAGGTCGGAAGCTGCTAAGGTCAGACCTGCCTTAGAGGAGGAACAGATGAACAAGTTCTTTGTCCGGGCCCCGGACCCACAGTATTATGAACGGCTAATGTTGATTGAAAATCATAAGTTTTCCGACATCATCAAGCTGGGAGAGCGAATTGAAGAAGGTATCAAAAGCAGTATGGTTACAAACTCCGAGGCCTTGCAAGCCACAAATAAGGCCTTGCAGTCTGGTGGTGTGTCTAAAAAGAGAGACGTGGGTGCCGTAATGGTCGCACAAAGAACCAAATCTCCCCTCAAATACCAAACCTACCCTATACCTCCACTCACATATCAGTCAGCTCCGAACTACCAAGAACCTTCCTACCAAGCCCCAGCACCAACCTATCAGTCACCTCCACCTCCTACATATCAGCCTACCTTGCCCAGATATTCCCAACCCGCACATGTATACGAAGCCTGCAATGCCCAACCATCTTATTACCAATCACCTCCCATACGCCAAAACTTTCCTAGGCCCCGACCTAACTTGATCGTAGGCCCCCAAAACAATACACAGCCATTGCCAAACCCATTGATCAGCTATATGAGAGACTCAAAATCGCCGGCTATGTCACCCCCATCCCTGCTTCAACCCCTGAGAACCCTTCTCAGTGGGTTAACCCAAACAAATCTTGTGCATACCATTCTGGCATGAAGGGACACACTATCGACGAATGTCGTTCTTTAAAGGACAAGATACAGTCCTTAATTGATAACAAGGTCATTGTAGCAAAGGAAGCCGCTCTGAATGTTCGCAACAACCCCTTACCAGATCACAAGGGCGGGGGTGTTCACATGATTGAAATAGAGAATGATTGGGATCCCGAGGGATCCATTCGATTGATCACAGAAGGCGATGATCCAAAGAAGCCAGCAGTTACTCTTAACCCCATCATGGTCCAGATTCAACCATCTGAGGTCACAGAGGTAGACATGTCTATCCCACTTGAGTTTGAGGCAGCACCATCAGCCAAAGCACCGACACTGTTTGAGGTTACAATTTTACCACCCAAGGAACATGTCCCATTTGAAATAAGGGTAGCCGCACCAATTCCAGTAGCAATGACCACCATGCCATCGTTCCATACAAAATCTATCCCTTGGGATTATACGGCCGAGGCTAGGAGGAAAGGCAAAGTCAGGTTCGAAGAGACTATTGTAGCACAGGGTATGACAAGGACTGGAAGAGTCTATACCCCGGAGCACTTAGCCGAGTGAAGTAAGCAAGCTTCCAACCGGACACTCATCATTGAAACAGGCCCAGATGACTTTTGGAGGAAGATACAGGCCAAAGAGTATTCATTCATTGACAAGCTAAACAAAATACCAGCGCAGATATCTATCCTCTCATTGCTGCAGAACTCCAAGACACACAAAAATGCTATGTTGAAGGTGTTGAGCGAGGCATACGTGCCGAGTAACATCACTGGCGGAGAAATGGCCAATATGGTGGGACAAGTATTAGCAAGCCACAAAATCACTTTCTATGAGGACGAGCTGTCGCCTGAAGGGCTGGGTCATAACAAAGCATTGCATATCACCGTACAATGTGAAGACTACTTCATCACTAGGATCCTGGTTGATGGGGGATCCAGCCTTAATATATGTCCATTGATAACACTCAAGAAGTTGGGTAAAGGACTGCACGAGATAAAAGAAGGAGCGATTAACGTGAAATCTTTTGATGGATCCCAGAGGTCCACCATCGGTGAAATTAGCCTGTGTCTTCAGATGGGACCGACTTGTTTCGAGGTTGACTTTCAAGTGATAGATGTGCCAGCATCCTACAACCTGCTGTTGGGATGCCCTTGGATTCATTCTGCAAGGGCTGTGGCTTCAACACTACATTAGGCCGTGAAATTTGAATGGAATCACCAGGAAGTGATCATTCACGATGATGGCAGCAATCCTATATACAGCCGTCAGACCATTCCGGCAATAGGGGGAAGAAGAAAGTTAGGTAGGGAGACCTATCACCACATCGAGCGAGTCAACGCTGTTGACAAAGATAAATGGTGGGACAACAAGATTGAGAGCATATTGAACTGGAGTGGGTACGATCCTGGCAAGGGGCTTGGCAAGAACCTCGAGGGGATTGCTAAACCCATAAAGCTCAAGAAACACAGCACTACTTTCGATCTGGGATATAAGTACACTTGGGAGGAATTTAACAATTGGTCGCCACCATGGTGCGGTCCTTACTACCCACTGGAACAGCCAATACCGCCTTTGGAGCAGAATTTCCAACAGGCTGACATTGTTTATGGGACAGACGAAGATGAGGCACTTGCTGCGGTAAAGAACTTGTTCTTAGAAGGCGATGACATGGACTGCTGTATTGTTTTCGAGGAGGAGGGGGGGAAGGTCCTCCCATAAAAGTCGTGAGTAGAGGAGCATACCTCAACAATTGGACCGTCAGGACCACTAGAGCCTGGCGAGCCTCGGGGTAGCAAGGATGAACAAGCATCATGCACTATCTTTTATTTTTACTAGATAATTTTTTCTTCTCACATTTTGATTTCTTCAATAAGATCTTCAATGTTCAAAACAGTTATGGAATTTATCAAAGCATCTCGATTTTTATTCTTATGAATCAACACTTATTATTTTTCTCTCATTACTTTACTTATACAGCATTACTATTACTTATCTTGATGAACCAATGACTATGAGATGCAATGAGACGACGCAACAAACAGACATTGATTCAGAATAAGATGACATACCCGACTTGGTCCCGCCAGAGCCAGGTAGACCCCTATTACTCTACATCGTAGTACTAGATGGAGCCTTCGGTTGCGTCTTGGGGCAGCATGATGAAACAGGGAGAAATGAGCGTGCCATTTACTACCTCAGCAAGAAGTTCGCTCCCTACGAAGCCCGGTATTCTCTTTTGGAACGCACCTGCTGTGCTTTGACTTGGGTGGCCCAGAAGCTGAGGCATTACTTCTGTGCCTATACTACATATCTCATATCAAGGATGGATCCTTTAAAGTACATCTTTCAGAAGCCCATGCCCACTGGCAAGCTAGCCAAGTGGCAAATCCTGTTAAGTGAATTTGACATTGTCTATGTAACTCAGAAGGCAACCAAGGGACAGGCACTAGCAGACCACCTTGCTGAAAACCCCGTGGATGGAGGATACGAACCCCTGAAAATATATTTTCCCGATGAAGAGGTATCATTCATAGGAGAAGACATTACAGAGTCCTATGATGGTTGGAGAATGTTTTTCGATGGAGCAACAAATTTCAAAGGAGTTGGCATAGGAGCGGTCTTGGTGTCAGAAACCAATCAGCATTATCTGGTGTCTGCCAAGCTCAGATTCCCCTGCACCAACAATATGGCCGAATACGAAGCCTGCATCCTAGGGCTTAAGATGGCCATTGATATGAACGTGCAAGATTTGCTAGTAATTGGAGATTCAGACTTGCTTATACATCAGGTACGAGAAGAATGGGCGACCAAGAACTCCAAGATACTCCCGTATCTGCATCATATACAGGAGTTAAGAAAGAGGTTCACGAGAACGGAGTTCCGACATGTACCCATAATCCAGAATGAGTTCGCCGATGCTTTGGCCACCCTGTCATCTATGATACAACATCCAGACAAGAATTTCATTGATCCCATTCCGGTGGAAATTCATAATCAGCCAGCTTACTGTGCCCTTGTTGAAGAGGAAGCAGACGGAAAGCCTTGGTTTCAGGATATCAAGGAATATTTGGCAAAAGGAGAATATCATACTCAGAAACGCACACTGCAGATATTGTCCAACAATTTCTTTCACAGCGGAGGGATCCTGTATAGGAGGACTCCTGATCTGGGACTACTAAGGTGTGTCGACGCAAAGGAAGCATCCAAATTGCTAGAAGAAATTCACGCTGGGACCTGCGGTCCACATATGAATGGTTTTGTCTTAGCAAAGAAGATACTCTGGGCTGGTTACTTTTGGATGACTATGGAAACAGACTGCATCCAGTATGTCCGGATATGCCATCGCTATCAAATACATGCAGACATGATAAAGGTGCCTCCAAATGAGCTTAATGCAACAAGCTCGTCGTGGCCGTTCGCTACTTGGGGGATGGATGTTATTGGACCAATTGAGCCTGCCGCTTCCAATAGGCACAGATTCATCCTAGTGGCAATGACTACTTCACCAAGTGGGTCAAAGCAGCATCTCACAAAGCAGTGACTAAGAAAGTCGTGGCAGACTTTGTCTGCGACCGCATTGTTTGCCGATTTGGGATTCTAGAGTCGATCATTACTGATAATGGCTCCCATCTCAACAGCGATTTGATGAAAACTATGTGTGAAACCTTCAAGATCAGACACAAAAATTCTACAGCCTACAAGCCTCAAATGAACGGAGCTGTGGAAGGCGCCAACAAGAACATCAAGAAGATATTGAGAAAGATGATAGAGAGGCATAAGCAATGGCATGAAAAGCTATCATTTGCTCTGTTAGGATATCGCACCACAGTCCGCACATCAACTGGGGCGACCCCCTGGTCTATGGTATAGAAGCCGTCATTCCCGCCGAAGTAGAAATTCCTTCCCTAAGGATCGTAAAGGAAGCTGAGCTCAACGATGCAGAATGGGTGAGAAGTTGTTATGAGCAACTAGACCTTATAGATGGAAAGAGAATGAATGCAGTTTGCTATGGTCAACTTTATCAGAACAGAATGTCCAGAGCCTTCAACAAAAGAGTCAAGCCAAGACAGTTCACGCCAGGGCAGCTGGTATTAAAGAAAATTTTTCCGCATCAGGATGAAGCCAAAAGGAAGTTCTCTCCCAACTGGTAGAGTCCGCACATGGTTCACCGGGTTTTGACAGGAGGAGCCCTCATACTTGCAGAAATGGACGGAGAAGTCTAGCCAAAGCCGATTAATTCAGATGCAGTCAAGCGTTACTATGTGTAATCTCCATATTTTCCCTATATGATGTAATTTAAACTACGTCTGACCTGATTCCCGTTTAAGAGGGATACGTAGGCAGCCTTATGGGTTCGGTCACAATTGAATAAAATTTTCATTTCCCCCGAAATTGGAGACTGGGGTAGAATTTTGAGGAAGACCCTCAAAATTCCGAAGTAATTTTAGCCAATCATCGCAAACAGCAGTCCGAAACGTCCAACCCATTAAACTGGGGCAGAATTTTGAGGAGGACCCTCAAAATTCCGTAGCAAGAGAGGTTGCAATGTCTCGAACCGCGTCACAGTCGTCGGTTCATCTAAAAAAACTATTTTTTATATACATCTACGTCATGTTTTTACCAAATCATGCGTGTTTATTTATTGAAATTGCTTCGTTTAGCAACGCTACCCCAACGATACATACAGCATCACCAGATCAAAGCTGAGCAGGTCAAGCGAGCCAGCGAGGATACGAACTAACCCCCCCTTTTTACAACTAACGATTTTCTTTGAATGCAGGCACTTGGATTGTGAAATTATCGAACATACTGTACACTCACAAACATTGCTCAGGAATACAACTCTCAGAACCATTGCGCTTACTATTCACACACAACGGCGACGTTCCGTGCGTCATAGTGTCCCCAGTAGTCATCATATCGCAATCCACCATCAGCTAAGAAAGCTCTGTTACCATGTGCTATTTTATTTCCTGCATATGGCTACCATTCTGCCTTCCAACTTGCATAAGGCTACCATTCTGCCTTCCAACTTGCATAAGGCTACCATTCCGCCTTCCAACTTGCATAAGGCTACCATTCTGCCTTCCGAGACTAAACGCTGTCTCCATCTGCATTTCCTGCATTGCATAAGGCTACCATTCTGCCTTCCAACTTTCATAAGGCTACCATTCTGCCTTCCGAGACTAAATGTTGTCTCCATCTGCATTTCCTGCGTTGCATAAGGCTACCATTCTGCCTTCCGAGGTTAAGCTCTACCTCCCTCTACATTTGCATGGCTGGAAGATCGCCACTTTATCTACATTTTTTCATGGATGAAAGATCGCCACTTTATCTACATTTTTTGCATGGCTGAAAGATCGCCACTTTACCTACATTTGCATGGCTGAAAGATCGCCACCTTATCCGCATTCGCATGGCTGAAAGATCGCCACCGTATCTGCATCTCATAGGCTGAACGATCGCCAAATACTGCATCTCATAGGCTGAAAGATCGCCAAATCATCCGAAGGCGTCATTGTTCAAAGGCACCATCCTCATAGCCCGAGAACGCCATGCCATGGCCTGAGGACCCCTTTTAAATTTTTGCATATCAATATTCAAAGGCATCATGGTTCGGAGGCGTCATCCTCATAGCCCGAGAGCATCATTTCATGGCCTACGAATCCTTTATTATACGGTTCATGGCCCAGGACATCATGGTCTAAGGACGTCATCCTAACCGTCCAGAGGCAACATTCATGGTCCGACAGGAATTCGCATCATATCTAAATTTACGCACAATATATGCTTGTATTGCTTATTTGCAGGTAAACCGGCGAGCAACGGCCATCTCGGCAGGAGCGATCCCGCTCCAGTTCCCGCAGCCCTATTAGACCTTAACCATTCCTCCCGACCAGAATATTGCATCCGTTCTGGGAAGTCTCCATCGGCATACTCCGCCGACGAATTCTAAACTATATCGGGCCTGATTCCTGTAAAAACCAAGGATATGTAGGCAGCTCAGAAGCCAGGGCACGACCTAAACTTCTTCGAACCGTCTCGCTCGGTCAAAATTGGCCATCATATCTTTACCCGACAACTCTTTTATCCTTCCCGGGTAAAGAGGGGCAGCTATTGATACCCAATTTTTTCTTATATATTTTTAATATACAAAATACTTTCAAAATAGCATATGCATGCATATATAAGTATGTCCAAATGTTCTATTATTTTTTTTCTTAATTTTTAAAGATTTTAAAATCAATTTATTACCCTATTTTATCCATAAAAATCCAATAATAATTTCCAAAATTATTACTTTTGATGATTCATCTATTGGATTCTCATATTTATNACCGAGTTCTCGTGCCAATTCTAAACCTGCAATCACAGCTTCGTACTCAGCTTCATTGTTAGTTACGGAATGACATTTAATGGCTTGCCTAATAGTTTCACCTGAAGGTGGTACTAAAATAATTCCTAATCCTGCACCCTTTACATTAGATGAGCCATCAGTAAATAAGATCCATGTTCCTAGATTAGCACCATTAAGTACTTGTACTTCTTTTTCTGCTTCTAGTTGCATCCCTTGGCTAAAGTCAGCGACGAAATCAGCTAATATCTGTGATTTTATTGCTGTTCTAGGTAAGTACGTGATTTCATATTCACTTAGCTCTATGGCCCATTTAGCTAACCTCCCTGACAATTCATGTTTATGCAATATATTACGTAGGGGGTATGCAGTCACTACAACAATGGGATGACATTGAAAGTAAGGCCTTAACTTCCTAGATGCCATGATTAGAGCAAGTGCGTGCTAATTTTTCCAATTATGGATACCGTGTCTCTGCATCTAACAAAGATTTACTAACATAATAGATAGGAGATTTTTTACCCTGCTCTTCTCGTACCAAAACCGCGCTTACCGCAACTTCTGAAACAGCAAGGTAGATGAAAAGTTTCTCCCCAGCCTTGGGTTTTGCTAGCAAAGGTGGATTTGACAAGTATGTTTTCAAATCCCTAAGTGCTTGTTGACACTCCTCATCCCATTCAAAATGATCCTGCTTCTTCAGAGCCGAGAAGAATTTAAAACATTTTTCCGATGATTTAGAAATGAACCTTCCCAAAGCTGTGATTCTTCCTGTNAACATTTTCATCCCTTGATATTTGTATGACCTTCCAAATTTGGAATTGCTTTATCAGTTCCCGTACCTTTTCCAAGTACTGTTGCATCCTTGCTTCCCTAGCTGTGTAAGTTCCCAGCATTTGATTAACCACGAGTTGCGAGTCACTTTTGATCACTACTTGATTTATACCAAGTTCTCGTGCCAATTCTAAACCTGCAATCACAGCTTCATACTCCGCTTCATTGTTAGTTACAGAATGACATTTAATAGCTTGCCTAATAGTTTTACCTGTAGGTGGTACTAAAACAATTCCTAATCCTGCACCTTTTACATTAGATGAGCCATCAGTAAATAAGGTCCATGTTCCTGGATTAGCCCCATTAAGTACTTGTACTTCTTTTTCTGCTTCTAATTGCATCCCTTGGCTAAAGTCAGCGATGAAATCAGCTAATATCTGTGATTTTATTGCTGTTCTAGGTAAGTACGTGATTTCATATTCACTTAGCTCTATGGCCCGTTTACCTAACCTCCCTGACAATTCATGTTTATGCAATATATTACGTAGGGGGTATGTAGTCACTACAACAATGGGATGACATTGAAAGTAAGGCCTTAACTTCCTAGATGCCATGATTAGAGCAAGTGCTAATTTCTCCAATTGTGGATACCGTGTCTCTGCATCTAACAAAGATTTACTAACATAATAGATAGGAGATTGTTTACCCTGCTCTTCTCGTACCAAAACCGCGCTTACCGCAACTTCTGAAACAGCAAGGTAGATGAAAAGTTTCTCCCCAGCCTTGGGTTTTGCTAGCAAAGGTGGATTTGACAAGTATGTTTTCAAATCCCTAAGTGCTTGTTGACACTCCTTATCCCATTCAAAATGATCCTGCTTCTTAAGAGCCGAGAAGAATTTAAAACATTTTTCCGATGATTTAGAAATGAACCTTCCCAAAGCTGCGATTCTTCCTGTTAGTCTTTGAACCTCTTTCTTGTTGGAAAGTATATCTGGAATTTCTTCAATGACCTTAATATGTGCAGGATTCACTTCAATACCACGGTTAGAAACAAGAAAACCTAAAAATTTGCCTGATGTCACACCAAATGCACATTTTTCTGGATTCAACTTCATATTATATTTTCGTAAAATTTTAAACGTATCAGATAAGTGCGATATATGATCTTCTGAATGCTGTGTTTTAACTAGCATATCATCTATATATACTTCCATGGTTTTACCTAAATGTTCTTGAAACATTTGGGTGACCAACCTTTGATACGTTGCACCTGCATTCTTAAGATCGAAGGGCATTACCTTGTAACAATAAGTCCCCCTGTCTGTTATAAAAGAAGTTTTTTCTTCATCATCTGGATCCATCTTGATTTGATTATAGCCTGAATATGCATCTAAAAAACTTAATAGCTCATGCCCTGCAGTAGCATCAATTAACTGACCTATGTGGGGTAAAGGAAAGGAATCTTTTGGACAGGCTTTATTAAGGTATGTGTAATCTACACAGACTCGCCACTTACCGTTCTTCTTAGGAACCACTACAGTATTAGCTAACCAGTTAGGATATTTTACCTCACGAATTGAACCAATTTTTAGCAACTTTTGAACTTCCTCTTGAATCACCTTATTTTTGAAAGTTCCTTGTTTTCTTTTCTTTTGCTTGACGGGAGGATATGATGGATCTTCATTCAACTTATGAGCCATGACTTCCGGTGGTATCCCTGTCATGTCAGAATGGGACCAAGCAAAACAGTCCGCATTAGCTTTTAAAAAAATTCAATCAATTTACGTTTTACCTCCGGGCTAAGATTAGCTCCTATGTACACTTTTCTCTCGGGCCAATGTATAAATAACACCACGGCCTCTAGCTCTTCTATCGTTGTTTTGATGTTCTCATTCTCCTCCGGTTCTTGAATGGTATCAGGTCTTGAATTCAGATCTGTTTGCTTTTGCTCAGGTGAGGTTGTTTCCATGTTACCCTCACCTAAATTCTGTAATTGCTATTTGTCTTCACCTTTAACAGTTGAATCTGCAACAGAATTGATGCTTCTAGATGTTTGTTGATTGCCTCTGATTTGGCATATTCCCCATGGAGATGGAAATTTAATAACTTGATGTAAAGTTGAAGGAACAACTTCCATGTCATGAATCCATGGCCTCCCAAGAATCATATTGTAAGCCATTTCCATATCTACCACTTGAAATTTGGTATCTTTAACGACGCTTTCTGCGAATGTGGTAAGTATTGCCTCCCCTTTTGTTACAACGCTAGAGTTATCAAATCCCGACAAAGTATGCGCCTTTGGGATTAATTTATCCTCCGCTTGCATCTCGCGTGATACCCGTATTAAAACAATGTTTACAGAACTACCTGGATCAACCAAAACTCGTTTCACGTTGGTATCATGTACAAGTAAAGATATTACCAGTGTGTCGTTATGCGGAGTTATGAGTCCCTCAGCGTCTGCGTTGTTGAATATAACATTCTCCTCTTCCAGTACATGTCGAGGTCGCTTCCCGTGAGTAATTGTCACTTTTGAAACCTTTTTATATGATACATCATTGATCTCTTCACCTCCACTTATAACGTTGACAGTTCTCTTGGGCGAAGGTGGTTTTGGAGGCTCCTGTCTGTTCTTCATGTATGCTTGTTTACCTTTCTCACTGAACAACTCAGTAAGATACCCTTGTTTTAACAAATGATCAACTTCACCTTGTAGAAACCTGCAGTCTGCTGTTTTATGCTCATGATCATTATGAAATTCGCACCAATGATCAGGGTTTCGTCTTTTCGGGTTTGATCGCATTTCCTTTGGCCATCGTACCTTATTTCCCATGCTTCTTAAAACAGCCACGAGTTCAGAGGTACTTACGTTGAAGTTGTAACCACCGAACCTTGCCTTTAGACTTCCATCATCGTCTCGTGACCCGCGTGTGTTTCGATCATTCCCAAACCTTGATGAGGAGCCTGATTCCCTGTTCCTAGGTTTGTGATCGTACCTTTGATTATCTTGTCTTGACCGCGAGTCCTTTCCCGCAGGACCCATGTATGGCTCGTACCTGTTTTTACCGGATCTCTTTTCATTTTCCACACGCCTTGAGCTTACCTTTTATTCTGTTTTATGTCGTAAAATAATGTCTTCTTCAATCCTCATCTTTGTGCTGTATCTGTTGTAGACATCATTCCACGTTGTTGCTTGGAATTCTCGAAGGCTTTCCTTGAGTCGCCTCGTGGCTTCTGAACTCTTCGCATTCAAATTACTAGCAAAGGCTATGGCTGCCCAATTATCAGGTACCCGTGGCAGCGTCATTCTTTCCCGTTGAAATCTATCCACGAACTCTCTAAGCAACTCTGAGTCTCCTTGCTTGATTTTGAAGATATCTTCCATTCGTTTTTCAACTTTTTGAGCTCCCGAGTGTGCTTTGATAAATAAATCTGCAAGCTCAGCAAACGAATTTATAGAATTTTCAGGTAAAAGAGAATACCATGTTAAGGCTCCTTTAGTAAGTGTTTCACCGAATTTTTTGACCAAGACCGACTCAATTTCTTGCTTAGTCAAATCATTGCCCTTGACACCTGTTGTGAATGCAGTAACATGATCTCGTGGGTCTGATGTACCATCATACTTTGGAATATCAGGCATCTTAAACTTCTTTGGAATTGGGAGGGGAGCAACACTTGGCTTCCATGGTTGTTGGGAATATTTATCTATATCCACTCCCTTGATCACGGGCGGTACTCCAGGTATTTGCTCTATGCGTTCATTTTGCTCCTTAAGCTGTTTCTGCAAGGTTAGTACTAGCTTTTGTAAATCAGAGTTAATTGGATTACCTGGGTCTCTCTCTTGTGTTTCACTAGGGGTTCCACCGCTGCCTGAATTAACCAATCCTGAACGAGGATTCTCCAAAGTGTTGTTGTTTGGAGCAGACGTGGGTGGAACAGCAGGTAATTGGCGAACAAAAGCTTGAAGAGCGTTATTGACTTGAGAGGCAATAAGTTTTTGCAGAGCCTCATTCATGGTTTCAACATTTTCGAATTGAGCCTGACCATCTGTGTAAGATCCATCAGGAGTGCCTTCACGGGACCGTCGTGGGGAGCCTCGTGGAGAACCTTGTGGGGAATCTCCCTGAAATCGTTGGATTGTCTGAATTTTCTGGGTTTCCTTGAGTGTTGTCATTGTTGTTTGACATGATTGATGCAATCAAGAAAATTAGATTGAGATATGCTTGATTATCAGATTCCTGGTAACGGACCCAATTTGTTTAACCAAAAATTAGATTTTAGGTCAAAGTTTGAATTTAAAAGAACTCGGGTTACTGATAATCGGAAAAGTGTATAAGAAAGAAATTTTGAATGATATAATCAGAAAGCAAATAAAATAAATTATATTCCAGTAGTATTTTTCGTGTCCTACAGATGTTGTGACTTCCTCTTTTTATAGTTAATTTTTAAGAGAAAGTGCAATGCCTTTGCTTTAATAAGACAATTACGAGCAATAAATGATATTGAAGGAAACGTTACTCAATCATTCATATTAAATACAAATTCTCTAACGTATTTGGCATTTAATGCTGAATTTGGACTCTTTTTCGCTATCAGATTCATGTCTCCAATTCCTTCTGATCTTCGAACTTTAAATGACTCGAACAGGTACGAGTCTCGTTTCATTTGAATAATAGTTCGTGTCTTTAAGTATCTTCTCTCCCGCGTCTGTTGTTGCTCGTGTCTTCTAACTGATTACCACGTTTTGACTATTTGACAGGTCCACGTGTCATGACACGTCACCTTCAATATTTAACTTTAGTTTTTTCCCAATACAGATTTAAACGAAAGAAAAAAGATATTGTCACGAGAAACTGCGCGTGTCCCTATCAGATGCGGATTTACAGTCTAGCAAAAGGTTCATGTGAACCCGTGGTCTTTGACAAAATTTGTGTATATTATATACATAATTCATATAATTTCATCAAATACTACCTTTGTAAACCGATGATTAGATTTGTTGTGTTGGTTCACTTGTGAAGTAGCTTTAATTTTTTTCCTAGGGATCAGGAAGGAATCGATCCTTGTTGAGCTCAACTATTCTATTTTTTATACTACTTTATTAAACTAGTGGTGTCTCTAAGTATCTTGAATTCTTCCCTAGTCCCTGTTATGAACTTGTCATCAATTGGTTTCTTTTTCACTTTTTAAATGGGAAAATGTGTTGGAGATAATTATCACGTTGTCTTCTTCCTAGTACATGATTGATCGCTACAATGTAAAGGAACAGCCGGTGTGACCCACCACTGCTGCATTTTGGACACATTGATTATTTGTTCTGAAAAGTGCTTGAAGATATTTTGCATTTAAGAATTCAATTTTTTTAATATACCTGAGAATAACAGTGGGTTGGATATAGCACGTAAGATGTAAAAAAGATTTGAGTCATTGAATT
Organism: Nicotiana attenuata; assembly: GCF_001879085.1. Lineage (NCBI taxonomy): Eukaryota > Viridiplantae > Streptophyta > Magnoliopsida > Solanales > Solanaceae > Nicotiana > Nicotiana attenuata. The sequence goes on along the minus strand of NW_017672224.1, from coordinate 64,238 downwards.
TGTGACAGAAGATCAAATGGTGCATGTGACCTTTAACTCGTGCGTAATTATTTGACTGTGTAAAGCCTTCATGAAAAATCGCACCAGGTACATGAAACTATTGGAGAATGTTTAGAATGTGCACCGCAGACCAGTTTTCCTTCATATGCTGATGTTCTATAGACAAAAATGAAATGGGCACGGGGGCGGAGCTAGAGCTACGGTAACAGGTGTCGAACCCAATAGCTTTAGTTCAAATTCTATATTTTATCTTAAGAAATTCATTGAATAGGCAGGGGCGGATTTATAGTCCCAATCATGGGGCACGTGAGCCCATGGTCTCACCATTAAACTAGGTATTTTATGTATGTATTTTCAACAATTGATCTAATATTATATGTTGGCGCCCATGCTCCAAAAAGCGCTTCATCCCATATTATCAATTTGACTTTCCTTATAAATTTAGCACTATTAGTCTGCTTTGTTATTCAAGATTTTGGAAGATGTATATCAAATCTAAAGTGAGTTGTACGACCTCATAATAAAATTGTTGTTGGTATACAACTTGTTATTATTGCTAACAATATCATGCCTCTTGATCTAACATTTGCAAGTCATGCATGACATATGAATATTATTTCGATTTTGCCGGAGGCAACTACAAAAGATAATCCCGCTATACCATAGTCGACTCTTTATAATATAGTCTTAAAATGTAACGACCCGACCGGTTGTTTTGAGCTCTAGTGCGTCGTTCACCAGTTTGAGGCCATGAGCAGCTTCACATCAGGTATTATGACTTGTACGCGTAGTCGAAATTGAAATTCGGGGAGTTCGGAGTTGATTTGGAAAGAGAATTCTCATTTCGGAAGCTTTAAGTTGGAAGAATTGACTAAGGATTGAATTTTTGAGTAAACGACCTCGGAATCAGGGTTTAAGGGTTTCAGCAGGTTCATATGATGATTCGGACTTGGGCGTATGCCCCGATCGGATTTTGGATGACCCGGGAGCGTTTCAGCGCCTATTGTGTAAGTTAGCATTTTAGAAGAATTTCATAACTTTGGGTTGAAGTGCATTTCAGTGTTATCGATATCCGTTTGGGATTCTGAGTCCGGGAATTGCTCCATATGGTGATTCTAGTATTGGGAGCGCGATCGGAAGTGGATTTGGAGGTCCGTAGGTCATTTTGGAGTCATTTGGCTAAAGTTAGAAATTTTAAGGTTTTTGAAAAGTTTGACCGGAAGTGGACATTTTGATATCGGGGTTGGATTCCGATTCCGATTCCGGAAGTTGGAGTAGGTCCGTAATATCGAATATGACTTGTGTGCAAAATTTGAGGTCAATCGGACGTGATTTGAGAGGTTTCGGCATCGAATGTAGAAGTTTAAAGTTCTAAAGTTCATAAAGCTCGAATTGGGGTGTGATTCGTGATTTCGACGTTGTTTGATGTGATTTGAGGCCTCAAGCAGGTCCGCATTATGTTTTGGGATTGGTTGGTATGATTGGTCGGGGTCCCGGGGGCCTCGGGTGGATTCCAGATGGCTAACGGATCAAATTTGGAATTGAAGAAGGAATGAAACAGCTGCCTTCTGGTGTAACCACACCTGCGAGGCTTGGGCCGCAGGTGCGGAGCCGTAGAAGCGGCCTTGGTGTTGCAAAAGCGGAATTGGACAGGGCTTGGCTTGGGGCGCAGCTCCCGCGGAAGCGAGACCACAGGAGCGGTCGTGGCTCCGCAGAAGCGTGACCACATGAGCGGATTTAGCCCGCAGAAGCGGACGTGGCTGAATTTAGTTGAGGCCGCACCTGCGATGGTAATTTCTGCAGGTGCGGAGCCGAAGGTGCGGCTTGTGTACCGCAGGTGCGGAATGGTCGCTGGGCAGAGAGGGTTTTTATAAACAGGAATTGGCCATTTTTCTCCCATTTTTCATTTGGTTTGGGCGATTTTGTATTCTTCAAGTATCACAAGGTAAGTTGTTCCCACTCATTATAAGTTAAATACATGATTTAGATACAGATTAAAGTATAAAAAGTAGTAAAAATTTGGGATTTTTAGGAAAAACCTAAAAATTGGTATTCTTGGATTTTGACCACGATTTCGGACATGAAATTGAGAGTAAATTATATATCTGAGTTCGTGAGGTTATGGATAAACTTTATCTTTGAAAATTTTTGGAATCCGGGCACGTGGGCCCGGGGTGATTTTTATCGACTTTTCGACCGGGGTTAGAAATTGTTATAAATTGAATTATAATGAGTAAGCATATATTAACGGGTTTGCATAATTATTGGCTAGTTTTGGAGCGTTGAGCATTGTTTGAGTCGTCGGAAGGGCTTGGAAGCCGGTTATGGAACTCCGGAGCGAGGTGAGTCTCGTTTCTAACCTTGTAAGAGGGAACTAACCCCATAGGTAAAATAATTAAATATGTGCTCCTATTTGTGGGGGCTACGTACGCACGAGGTGACGAGAGTCCGTGCGTAGCTACTATTATGCTTAAGTTCGGGTAGTCTAGGACCCAAAAACATGCTTTACTTGCCGTACTTGTAACTTATTGACAATTTAAAAGTCTTAAATCATATCAAACTTGGTAAATAAATTTCGAAAGAGCTAAGCATCACTTTCTTGACTGTTAAAAGAAAAGTTGTCTGTTCCTCGGGTAATTATTCCCTGATGAAGTCTTGATTGACTGTTTGGATGTGTGTTTCTATGTGTACTTGCATCGCATGTATGATTCACCGGCAGGGTAATTCTTTTGTTTATATTTGACCACATCGCATGTATGATTCGCGAGCGGGGTAATTCATTTGTTTATATTTGACTGTGTCGCATGTATGATTCGCGAGCGGGGTAATAGATGCATCTATGGTTCGCGCCATTCGACCCTCTGGCAGTGCACATTTTATTATTATGTTGGATCGGGCCGTACGACCTCGCCATGATTTTCATATGCTTGTATTGCTTGCCTTGACATTTATAAATAGTGATATTGTTTCTCTGTCCTGCGATAAATTAATAAATGATGAAATATGAATTTTGGAAATCTCTTATTATTAAAAGAAATGCTTACCTGCTTCATGCTTATTGAGTTTGAAATAACCTTATAAAATCCATGCTTCTACACATTTGGCATTTATTTATTGGACCACTAGTGAGTGTCGAAGTCGACCTCTCGTCACTACTTTTTCGAGATTAGACGGGGTACTTACTGGGTACGCGTTGTTTTCATACTCATACTACACTTGCTGTGCATTTTTGTTGCACAGGAACATGTGCGTCGAGTGGCCTCATTGGGCGTAGCGACATGGTTGATACGGAGAATTAGGTGAGCTGCATCTCTCGAGATGACCCGTAGCCAGCAGAGTCTCTTTTAGAATATTGTATTTACTTTCTGTCCAAATCTGTATTCCGGACAGTTATTGTACTTCATTTGATTTCCTAGTGATTTCTCATGCACTTGTGACACCGGGTTCTGGGGTGATTATGGAATATTCCGTATTGAAAATTGTGAACATTTTTTTTTATTCTGTGAAGTTTATTTTTTTTACTAGATAAATTAAAGGAAATTAATGATTTCAAAACTACTAAAATGAGAATTTAATTAATTATTTAATGATGGCTTGCCTGACCGAGGTGTCCGGCGCCATCACGGTCTTCAATGAATCTTGGGTCGTGACATGAAAGCTTGTTCTTGTTCATGATTTAGCTTTAATTGTGTTTTCTTAAACACTTCTGTGGCCTTCTTAATACCACATTAATGTTGTTTACTTTGTGATCTAATTTTTTAAATCTTTGATGCTCCTTTTATGGAATAAAATTTATGTACCCTAAGATTTTTTTTAGCTTTGAACATAATTGTACTCATATGATGAATTTATAAAATAATTGAATTGGATTCTCTTGCTAAATAATTAATTTAAAGATTTGATTATTTGGTCTTAACATAAAATATAATTTATTTAATGTTGATTCATATTCTTAATATTAGTTCATCTCTTATTTTCATTATCTAGTCATAGTTATAGCTTTATCCATCATAAATTTATTTTCAAAGAGTAAAAGATCGATCTAACATTCCACTTTTAGATCTTTATATGTTTGCAAAATCATTAGTGGTATTGACTATTACCAACCATTTTCGTTTTCTTTCTCATACATTTATATTCTTAAAAAACTTCTTAGTTGTTCTTTAATAATTGGGTAGACAAGAGGGAATTGATCAGATGGTTAACATTTTCCCCACCTACAACCCTAGTGGGTTCGAGTCACCAAAGGAGCAATAGTTCCAATAAAGGAGATTAAAGAGAAAACGAAAATGAGAATCAATAATAATAATAATAATAATAATAATAATAATAATAATAATAATAATAATAATTTTTTAATATTACATGAAAAATCAATAATAAAAAATATTATTCGAGTAGGAAAATAGTTCAAATAGGAGTATAATATAAAAATATATTATCGTGGAATTTTTTTTTCTCAATTTCAACGGTTTATGCAGTCCATGTAACATTAGTTTTATTTTTTCTTAGTATTGGATATTATAGAGTGATAATGTATTACCAATACGGAGGACTCTTATGAAATTGATTTTATCAAACCTTCCTACATATTTCTACTAAGAATTCAATTGACAAAATTTTATTAATTTTAAAATCGTAAATATTAAAAATATTAACATAGAATTTATTGTAGTCCAAAAAAAAAATAAGTTATTACAGTTATGTCCTTTCCCTATGAGTTCTTCTGTTTAATATTTTAGTGCTATTTTGGTCTATCAATATTGTATTCGTGCTTTTATAATATATAGGTTCTCCTTTTTCTAAATGGATTAAAACAATATAATACATTCTCACATTAAATTAGTAATAGGACAATATTCGTTTTCAAATTAAATTAGTAATATAAATTTTTTAAGAAGTATATCCTAAAAATAATAGGATTATATGGCTAAAAATATATCTCTATCCCGAAAGTAATTATAATAATAAGAAACCTAACGTGTTCCTAAAGGTATTAGGTTTACATGCTAACATGTATTTATATGCCTATGCCCGAAAGTGATTATACTAATAGGATTCCTAAAGGTAATTATGTAGCATTGCTAACGTAAAGTATAATTGTAACGACCCGACCGGTCGTTTTGAGCTCTAGAAAGTCGTTCGGTAGTTTGAGGCCATGAGCAGCTTCACATCAGGTATAATAACTTGTACGCATGGTCGGAATTGAGTTCCGGGTAGTTCGGAGTTGATTTGAAAAGAGAATTCGCATTTCGGAAGCTTTAAGTTGGAGGAATTGACAAGGATTGGATTTTTGAGTAAACGACCTCGGAGTTAGGATTTGAAGGTTCCATCAGGTTCGTATGATGATTTTGGACTTGGGCGTATGTCCGGTTCAGGTTTTGGATGACCGGGGAGTGTTTCGGCGCCAATTGTGGAAGTTAGCATTTTGGAAGAATTTCATAAGTTTGGGTTGAAGTGCATTTCAATGTTATCAATGTTCGTTTGGGATTTCGAGTGTCGGAATTGCTCCGTATGATGATTCTGGTATTGGGAGCGCGATCGGAAGTGGGCTTGGAGGTCTGTAGGTCATTTTGGAGTAATTTGGCGAAAGTTAGAAATTTGAAGGTTTTTGAGAAGTTTGATCGGGGTGGACTTTTTGATATCGGGGTCAGGTTCCGATTCTGGAAGTTGGAGTAGGTCCGTAATGTCGAATATGACTTGTCTGCAAAATTTGGGGTCAATCGGACGTGATTTGAGAGTTTCGGCATCGAATGTAGAAGTTTGAAGTTCTAAAGTTCATAAAGCTCGAATTGTGGTGTGATTCGTGATTTCGACGTTGTTTGCTATGATTTGAGGCCTCGAGCAGGTCCGTATTATGGTTTGGGACTGGTTGGTATGATTGGTCGGGGTCCCGGGGGCCTCACGTGGATTTCGGATGGTTGACGGATCAAAGATGGAATTTGAAGAAGGAAAGAAGCAGCTGACTTCTGGTGTAACCGCACCTGCGAGGCTTGGGCCGCAGGTGCGAAGCTGCAGAAGTGGCCTTGGTGCCGCAGAAGCGGAAGTGGCTGGGCTAGGCTTGGACCGCAGATGCGGTCATCTCGCCGCAGAAGCGGGACCGCACCTGCGGAAGGAGAAGCGTAGAAGCGGAATGAGGGGGCCTGGTGAAGGACCGCAAATGCGGTAGTGGGGCCGCACCTGCGGAACCGCAGAAGCGGTCAGGTGACCGCAGGTGCGGAAATACTGGAGGCAGTGAGGTTCTTTAAATCGGGGGTTTGGTTCATTTCAACCCCATTTCTTCCATTGAAGCCGATTTTTGGAGCAACTTTGAGGTGCCATTTTCACCACCAAGCATGAGGTAAGTGGTTTATACTAGTTTTGAGTTAAATACATGATTGTATATGGATTTGAACATGGAAATTAGTGAAAAACTTGGGGTTTGAGGAAAAATCTAGAAAATAGGTATTCTTGGATTTTGACCTTGATTTTGGACATGAAATTTGGAGTATATTATATATTTGAGTTCGTGAGGTTGTGGGCAAACTTTATCTTAAAAATTTCGGAATCCGGGCACGTGGGCCCGAGGGCGATTTTGTCAACTTTTCGATCGGGGTTTGAAATTGTTATAAATTGGATTATTATGAGTAATCGAACATATATTAATGGGTTTGCATAATTATTGGCTAGTTTTGAAGCGTTATGCATCGATTTGAGTCTTCGGAAGGGTGTGGAATGGCAATTATGGAACTTCGGAGCGAGGTGAGTCTCCTTTCAAACCTTGTAAGAGGGAATTATCCCCATAGGTGAATTAATTGGATATGTGCTTCTATTTGTCGGGGCTACGTACGCACGAGGTGACGAGAGTCCGTGCGTAGCTATTATTATGTTTATGTTCGGGTAGTCTAGGACCCATAAGCATGCTCTACTTGAAATAATTGTAGCCTCATTGATAGTTAAAATTGGTTTAATCGTATCGAAGTGGTAAATCATTTTCTAAAAGAATTAAACTTCGTTTTCTCGACTTGTAAAAGAGAAATTGACACCTCCTTGAATAATTATTTCCCTGATGAAGTCTTGATTGACTGTTTCAATTTGAATTTCTATGTGTACCTGCGTCGCATGTATGATTCGCGAGTGGGGTGATTGTTTATTTATATTTGACCGCGTTGTATGTATCATTCGCGAGCGGGTTGATTATTTATTTATATTTGATCGCGTCGTATGTATGATTCGCGAGCGGGAAAATAGATGCATCTATGGTTCGCGCCATTCGACCCTCTAGCAGTGCATAGTTTAAATATTGTTGGATCGGGCCGTATGACCTCAGCATGATTTGCGCATGCTTGCATTGCTTGCCTTGAAATTCATAAATGTTGATATTTGTTCTTCCTGGCCTGAGATAAATTTATAAATGATGAAAATAAATTTAGGAATTTCCTATGAACGAAAGAATTGTTTACTTGCCTCACGCTATTGAGTTTTTTTATGAAAATCCTCGACTTGCTATATTATTCGTATATTATTATTGGACCACTAGTAAGTGTCAAAGTCGACCTGTCGTCTCTTGATACCCAATTTTTCCCTATATATTTTTAATAGGCAAAATACTTTCAAAATAGCATATGCATGCATATATAAGTATGTCCAAATATTTTATTATTTTTTCTCTTAATTTTTAAAGATTTTTAAATCAATCCATTGCCCTATTTTATCCATAAAAATCCAATAATAATTTCCAAAATTATTACTTTTGATGATTCATCTATTGGATTCTCATATTTATGCCAAAATATAGCTAATATAATTTTTGCACATTTTTACAAATTTATTTAGTATTTTTTAAGCTAAATTGCATATAATTGCAATATTAGCCTCTTCTAAGATTTAGCTGTGTTTATATTTATAAAAATTAAGCTCAGCATTTTTAAATTTATATTTAAAGATTATAAATCTTATTAATGCTTTTAATTTGTTTTCAAAAACTAATTTGCTATTTTGTAAAAATAAATAAGGGAAAAGTGGCTATTTAAAATCTAGCCCCAATTGCATTTCAATTACAGGCTGAATTGGACCCCCAATTTAAACCTAATTTTACCCCGACCCACGACCGTTTTAAATGACCCACCCGGATTCCCATTTAATCCCAGCCGTTGATCGCTTAGATCAACGGCTCACATCAACCATTTCCTAAATTAATTCCCAACTACCCCCAAACCCTAACCATTTCCTACCTATAGCCGCCTCTGAATCCCCCTTTCTCTCAATCGTCTCTCAAATCCTCTCAAACCCTAGCCGCCGCCATCAAACTACAACCCTAATACCTCTCAAATCTATGGCCTCCAAGGTCATCGGAGACCTGTATCAACCCCCATTGGCTTCTATGTGTTCGATTCTTATGGTCTCAAGGCTGGACTTTGAAAGAGTTTGGTCTAGACCCTGTTCGATTTCATTTCACGGCTCTTCTCCGGTCGTCTCTGACCTTTCACCGGCCAGCCATAGCTAGTCGAGTCAGACTCTTGACTCTCCTGCTTAGATCGAGGGTTTTCAAAGCCTTTCTCATCACTTGGGGTTCTTCTGAAACCCTAACCTCTAAGGTTCTTCCGATTTCTTTTAGATCTGTTTCAGATCTATGTTTGCTTTGAACTTCTAAGCATTTTTCTCAAATTTTCTTTGAAAGTCTGCTTTCAAAACTCTTTCTCTTTTCCGATTAGGGTTTTCTTGTTAAGCTATTTCAAAACTCTTCTCTAATTTTGACATATGTTGCTATGTTTGCTCGTGTTACCCTTCTGCCTGAGTTTGCATGTTAAAGTCCTATTTTCTTTTGACTGTTTGTTAGACGAATGTTTGTATGCTTGAGTTTTATCCGATTTTTTTTTGTTTATCCATCTTTAAAATTCCTCTATTGCTAAAAACCCTATGGCTTTGAGTCTGAGCCTGTTAAATTAAGTGCATGACTTGATTTGAAGTTCTTTATTTTCAAAACCACTTGTTTCTTTGTGTGATTCTTTAGATTCTAGGTTTCTATCATCTCTAAAACTGGATTATGTTCGAAACCCTAATTTTCAAAAGGGGTTTTCCTCACTGCTACTGTGAGATCTTCGCATGCTTTTGATATTCTATGTTACTGATTCCACTGACTATCATGCTTCGAGCGTTGCTATCTATTGAATTTTCTTTTTGTGCTACTATTGTATGCTATTTCCTCTTGCCAACAAGCTTGGCCTCGCATGTATAATATTTATGCACCCTATTTATATGTTGAGTCTCCTTCTTTCACCGATTTTCAAACTTATGACTAATTTTAAACTTTTCCTTTGTGAAATTCTGATTTCACTTGCCCGGTAAGGTTAACTGATTTCTTTTCCCGTTTCGCCTTACTGAATCCTTTCCAAAATTAGAGTATCTCTTTACCTAGACTCGATTGCTAGCTAAATATTTTACTACTTCTCTTATGGCAACTGTCAGCCTGCTCACAAATTGATTTCTTTCCTTGTTTTAAACCTGTCAATGCCCGTTAAACAAGTGCTCCCTTAATTAAAGGGAATCACTTGTATATTTGATTCTGAACCATGATTGTTTCCATGTTTTTGACTTATTAGCCCTCTCTTACTCGTTTTCAAAAACTATAAATACCCTGTACTTCTTCTCTTTTAAAACACGAACACAAGGCATAACACTTGAGTTCAAACACACACAACGCTAAAACTCTCTCTCTTCTCTGCTATTACTATATTGCTACATTACCTAGCCGGCTGAAAGCCAAGGCTAGGCTGTGGGGAAACTTGCTTATTTTCTGCATTTGCATTTCTTACTGGTATGTTCTAATTATGTTTTCTGCACCAACAACAACATGCTTATCTACTGTCTCTTGCATTCTTGTCTGCCTACTGTTTGTATTTAACCTATGTACCATTATTTAGCATGCTATAATTTCCCTTCCTCTATTCTGAATCAATGTATTATGACCTGTGAATCCTAAACCCCTATCCCTAATGCGTTTAATACTTATGGTTGGTTTTGGGGCATGACATCATTGGAAATTGTTGTGCATGACCCAAACATGATACTCCTAGGATCATAACCTCCATGTTTCCCTTATATGTTGTGTGTTCTGGTTGGTTTACAGGCATGTCAGCACTTTTTATTGCTGCACATGCCCAAAGTTAACCCATCCCTAAGTGTGAAGGCTCCTTACAATGGATTCCCAATCCCCTGCCCCCCTTTGTGTGAAGTTATTGACTCCCTGAAATGCTAATGGCTGTCTCACATTAACCCTATCCCTCTCCTTTATTCCCTCAGCTCTTAAAACTCTATTTCTGCACTTTCACTCTCTTTTTAGACTTAAGTTCTGCCCCCCTTCATGTGAGCCTTGCCTTGGGACCCATGAGCTCCCTCTGAACTTGGACACATGAGGGCTGGCATTTCCACACTGCACTCATCTCTATTCTGGTTATGTAACTTGGGTGTGAGCACTGCCCGGGGTCCTATTGAGGCCCTTAGGGAACTCTGACACACCCAGGTCTGAGAAAGGCTTTGAAATCAATGGCATTGGCAATGATACGGTTCCTTGCATATCTCAGATAGGAAGTCAAATCAGGCTTTCCTATGGTTGTAGCTTTTTCTTTCATTCTTTCTGATGTAATTCAGTATTCCTGGTTTGTAATAATCTGTAATAAACGTTTGGGGCTGGCTAGTGAAAAGGGTTGGGTGATCATGTATGCTCAATGGTAGAAAGCATGCCTATAGGACTATTTAAATTCTTTGTGTTCAATTCTGCATTTTTAGACACCATGTCTATAGGGTTTACCTTAATTTCTTTATGGTCAATATCACACCACCTAGATAACCTGCCTATAGGACGTATTTAAACTTTGCATACCACTTAGATATCATGCTTTAGGTTTCTAAACAGCTAAAATGAATGTCATGTTCGTAATACTGAAATCAGTAACATATAGAAATCCTGCCTATAGGGGTTCTTAAATAAATCGGATTCGCTTCATTCACATTCAATGCTAGATATCATGTTCATAGGTTTTAAAATCAGCAATAATAGATACCGTCACCTGCAGAACCTGAAATTGGTCCGTTTTAAAATCAGTCTATTCTGAATCAGTTTTTAAACGATCTAAGTCACTTACTTAACGAGGTTTAGCAAGCATGCCTATAGGATTTCAAACAAGTCATTTTTGAGGTATTACTGTTTAACCGCATTCTGAGACATCATGCCTATAGGACCCCGTTAAACACTTAGGCAAGCCTTAGAGTAGTGGCAATAAAACTGAATTCGCCCCTGTTAATTAGTAACTGCTCCAACCAGCAGGTAGACCTGATTTGGGCTTCTTATCTGAGGTATCTGATGAATCTGGCTCTGAATCAAACTCCCCCTCGTCTCTAGTATTTTTAATCAGACCTAAAAAGTATGTGCAAGTTATGCTAGTTATGTGTTTTTTGTTCAAGAAGGTGTATATGAGCCTTTGTCTGTTTATGTGTCCTACCCCAACATGCAGTACGTGTTTTTGTATGTCGCCTTATATTTTTATCCTTTGAAACCAATCAGCCTAATATCCCTTCCCTTTTGGAATAGTAGTCCTAAGTGCCTCCGGGACTGATAGGAATGGGGCGGGTAAAAGCATGCAATAATAATCGAGACCAATCCGCGCTGTAGTACCTTAAACGGGGTGGGAAAGGGTAGATATGGATATGATGACCGGTGCGCTAATACTACGTGTAGCCCCTCTTCTGAGGAGTGATTACCGGGTATTGCATTGATGTGATCCATATTTTTAATAAACCTAGGACCCCCTTTCCCTTATTCCTCTTTTTTTTAAAAGTATTGCAACTCCTCGTTTCAAATTAGCTTTAATTGCTCTTTCATACTTTGTTCCCTTTCAAAACATTTGTTATTTGAAATCCCCTCTTATTTGAGCCTTATTTGTTTATATGTTAATTGCACCCAAATTCATAATAACTGTCTGGCCGGGAACCACACTAGTGGATCCTGAGGGGTGCCTAACACCTTCCCCTTGGGATAATTTCAAGCCCTTACCCAATCTCTGGTTAAACAAACAAACTTAGAATTGAATCTCTATTGGTTTCCTAATGCACCTTAACTCATTAGGTGGCGACTCTTCAAATGCTAAACCCAGTTCCCAAAAGGAATGAGTTGTCCTATACCAAATGTCATAAACCCAATTTCGCGAGAAAAAGGGGGCGCGACAAGACTTAGTTTCAAGCTCCTCGATTTTGCAGTTTCAAACCAGGCTCTCCTCCTTCACACTTTGAAGCTGGCATTCGATCGAAGCCAATTGCTCCCTAAGGGTCTCCTTCACCGCAGCAAGGTGGTCCATGCTCCCTTTTTATCGATCACAATCGGCTTTAACTTGATCGACCTCCTGATAGAGAAGCTCAATTCTCTCTAGCTTTTGCTGCAACTGAGACATCAAAGTATTAGCCTCCGTAACCGGATCGAGACCGTATTTTTTCAAAAGCTTAGTTACCTGCTCGCCAAGCTCGGCTCTTTCCTTACAAGCCTGGGCCTGCTGTGACGACCCGGCCAGTCGTTTTATGAGTTACCGCTCCATTTCCCCCATTTCTACTTCCTTATGTTTTTTTATCCGTGTTTTTAGGTATCGGGTTGGTTGGATTGAATCCGGGTTGGTTTGGAGAGGTTTGAGGCACTTAGTCTCTTTTAAGAAGGGTTGAGTTGGAAAAGTCAATCGGGCATTGACTTATGTGTTAGAGGGCTCGTATGTGAGTTCTGATGGTTCGGTTAGCTTCGGGAGGTGATTTATGACTTAGGAGTGTGATCGGAATGGGTTTTGGAGGTCCGGAGTAGAATTAGGCTTGAATTGGCGAAGTTGATATTTTGGCGATTTCCGGTTGTTAGGCGAGATTTTGATCCAGGGGTCAGAATGGAATTCCGAGAGTTGCAGTAGCTTCGTTGTGTCATTAGGGATATGTGTGCAAAATTTCAGGTCATTCGAACGTGTTTTGGTTGGGTTTTTGATCGAAAGCGTATTTCGGAAGGTTTTTAGAAACTTAGGTTTGAATCCAATGTGTTTTGGGTAATTTGATGTTGTTTGAGGTGTTTTGATGATTGGAGCAAGTTTTAATAAGGTTTTAGGATGTGTTGGTGCTTTTGGTTGAGGTCCCAGGGGCCTCGGGTGAGTTTCGGGTGGTCAATCGGACCATTTTGGAGTTGGAGGAATTGCAGAAAAACTGCTCAGCTGTTGCAGGGATTTATCCCTTCGCGTTCGCGAGAGGAGATTCGCGTTCGCATAGAAGGATCTGAGGAAGGCCAGAATTAAGCCTTCGCATTTGCGAGAGGGGCTTTGCGTTCGCGGATGGATGGGAACTTGGTCACTGCGTTCGCGAGGTGGGCATCGCGATCGCGTAGAGTAATTTGGGTCTGAGGGGCTCGAGGCCTTTTGTTCATCGCGTTCGCGTATGGGTTACCGCATTCGCGAAGGTGTAGTAGGAAGAAGCATCACGTTCGCGATGGGAGTGTCGCGTTCGCAAAGAATAAAAAGTGGTCAACGTAAGTTTATGCTACGCGAACGCGAGGGTTTGACCGCGTTCGCGAAGAAGCAAAGTCAGGCTTGGGCAGAATGTTTTAAGTCGTCTTGTCCGTGATTTTGGGTCTATTTTCACCCATAGTTGATTATTTTGAGAGCTTTTTGAAGGAGATTAAAGAGGAATTCAAGGGGAAACGATTTGAGGTAAGATTTTTGGACTTAAAACTCGATTCTATTGTGAAATCTACCTAGAAAATCATGGAGCTTAAGCTAAAAATGGAAGAACTAGGGCTTGGAATTTTGGACTTTTGATTTGGGATTTAAAGGGTCATTTGTGGACGGATTTTGATGTTTTTGGTATATATGAGCTCGTGGGGAGATAAGGAACCTATTGGTGTAAAAATTTCTTAGTTTCGAGAAGTGGGCCCGGGGCTCGGGTTTTGCTAATTTCGGGATTTTTGGTATTTTTCGATTGTTTTTGCTTGGGCTTTGTTCCCTTAGAATATTGTGACATATTCGTTCTGATTTTAGTTAGATTCGACGCACGTGGAGGCCAATTCGAAGGGCAAAGGCGTCGCGAGCTAGGGATTTAGCCGGTTCAAAGTGAGTAATGCTTGTAAATGATGTTCTGAGGGTTTGAAACCACGAATTGTGCATCATAGTACTATATTGAGGTGAGGCACACGCTCGATGACGAGTGTGGGGTCGTGTGCTATTAGGGATTTGGACTTGGTCCGTCCTGATTGATGATTTTACCGCGTATTTGATTGGAATCTATTTGCTATCATCATTTATTGGGCTGAATGCCATATTTGGGCTTCGTGCCAACTATTTGAACCCTTCGGGGCTTTTATTTGATATTTTCCTCACTACTTTGACTTACTATTTGAACTCAGTCATGTTAAATTCCACTGTTTTACTACTCAGCCATTTTTTACTCAGTTTGAGACTTAAATGATATTTTTAAATGATGTTTGGGATGAGAAACACTGTTTTACTATTGCCCGAGGGGCTTGTGATGATTTTTGACTGAGTAAGGCCGATGGCCTATATTGTGAGGAGATACTGGTACTGATTGGAGGCTGGGAGCCTGAGATATGTGTGCCACGAGGTGGCTTGATTGATATGAGGCCGAGGGCCTAGGTTTGATGCCACGAGATGGCTTGTTATTGCGCTTGGGCCGTAAGGGGCCCCTCCAGGAGTCTGCACACCCCAGTGAGCGCGGGTACCCATTGTGATGTGTGTTTGAGCCCGATGGGCTGTTAGTGTTGTGAGATGTTGCCCGAGGGGCGGATGTGGTATTACTGTGCCCGAGGGGCAAATTTCTATTTGTTTATGTTATCATAATTATCTGTCAATTACTTGTTTTACTGGTTTAAACGAGCATTTCCTTGATTTTTACTGGTTTCACTGAAATTAATTGATTTTACTGCTTCATTATAGACTGCCATATGCTTTACGTGTTTTCTTACTTTCAGTCATTATTTATATTCATTACTTACTGAGTTGGAGTACTCACTTTACTCCCTACACCCCGTGTGCAGATTCAGGCGTAGCTGGTTCCGCTCCGGAGTGTTGATTTCCTCCAGTTCCAGGCGGGCTTATTCGGAAATTACGAGGTAGTTGTTGACGTCCGTAGCCCCGTGTCTCTATTTCTCTATCATTTCTGTTCCTTCCCAAACAATTGTAGTAGTTTATGACCTTAGTAGACAGTATTGTGGTTCATAGATGCTCGTGACTTGTGACACCCCGGTTAGGGTTGTGTTGGGTTGGATTTCGGCACTATTCTTAATATTTCCACTACTTAGAATTTTTAAATCATGTTCAGACTATTTTGTGTTGTTTAATTGCTTTAAAAGATGAATTGGATTAAACTGGCTGGCCTTGTCTTCATGAGAGGCGCCATCACGACCGGGTTCGGGGTTAGGGTCGTGACACCTGCTCAGCTCGGAGATCCTGCAGCTCCTCTTCCTTCTGCACGTAAAGGTGTTTGAGGGCCTTGGTTTCCTTGGTAAGCTTTCTGAGGTTGCCCTCGCACCGACTCAGTTCGCCCTGGGATTTATTGAACGCCTCCCGATAGAGTGTCGTAGCCTATAGAAAAAAGACAAAAGAAATCAATACGGGGAGAGATAAAGACAAACATAACAATGAGTAATGCCGTTTACTTGGTTCTGGAGACGAATAGCTTCGTCGAAGATCATCGGCGAGTCAAGATCGGAGATGTCCTCAACCCCAGCAAGGCATTCACGAAAAATATCATTCCCTTCGTGGGCCGCCCCTACGTTAGGAGTCTTCATGTCTCGTGCCCCTCTGAATTGCCCCTCTGAAAACACGGGGCCAGGCGGGGATCTATCCAAACCAATTACCCCAAGTGATTCACTTGGGGCATTGTTTTCTCTTCGGGGGGCCCTGGAGTAGGATTTTCGGGCTCACCTGATCGGTGCTCTCCAAAGTAAAGAATGGTTTTTCCACCCGATGGTTCGGGGACTCTGCTCGAACTCCCCTCGGAGATTTCTTTGATTCTGGAATGAACCACATCTGCCACCACTGGTTCGGCAGACTTCGAAGCGCCGGTGTTTCCTCTTTTACGAGCTACCAACAAGCAGTTGTCATTTTCTTCTTCTTCCTGGCCCCAAAGGCGTTGGGACGTTTCTGGAGATAAGGCCGCAGTATCGGACTTAGGCTTCGAGCCGCGCTTTTCTTGGGCTTCGGGGGATTTACAGATGAACCCCTCTTTCTCTTCTTTTCTTTGGCAGGCTGCGGGATCTCTTCTTCACCGGCCGGGGGTGTCCGCATAACAACAACGTCTCCAAGGGATGCATGAAAACAAAGTAAGTAGTTCACCAAGAAACACAATTAAACAAACAAGAGAACTCACCATGGTTCTTAGTCTCCCATCGACCCTTGGCCAGGTCACGCCAGCAGTGCTCCGCGTACGAGGAAGTAGAGACCAGTTTTCAGACCCAACCTTCGAGATCTGGGACCGCACTGGGAAACTAAGCAACAACTGCACCATCGGAAAGATGTTAGATAAGGCTATAAAGGTTTGGTTTAAGCACTGATAGGTCTAATTTTAGAGGAATAAATTATACTAGATAGTTTGAAATTGATAGAATTATGGACTAGTTCTATGATTAGATATAAATCCACAAACTAAGATTCAAACATGAAACCCGATGATTGGGTATTCTAAATTAGTGATGGATTTAGCCTAAACGAGGCACTTAACATGAGATCAATATTATGTAATTATAGATTGATTGGAGGAATTTGTACGAATTGCTCGAGGTGAAGCATTTGGTATTTCGACATGAGTACTGTGAGTAGTAATCTTACTGCAATTTGTGTTTTCATAACTTGCATGATTTACACATAATTTTTTAATATGAATATTTTACCGATTATTTTGAGTTGCATGTGGGACAAGTCTTTTACTCGATATGATACCGAAATAGTTATTTGAGATGATTGCCGTGGTTTTAAATATTTTCATTGTCACTATATCTGTTTTACCATTACTTGAATTTACTGTTATCGAAATGAAATTGTATGATTTGATAAGAACCAAAATGCCATATATTGTTTTAAAATATTTTCTACGAGTATATATGGATTACAGAGACAAGTATAAATGAGAATAGACATTGAAGGATCTCGTAGCTAACGACGGGTTCGTTAGACCTGGTGCACCTTGTAATTACCGATTACCATTATAGACCTCGCTAGTAGGAAGGTAAAACTAGCATACCATTACCGATTTCCCTCGAGTAGGGACTACCGTTATATTTGACTTCTTGCGAAGAAGTCCACAGTTACACCGATTACATGATCCGTTTATTGAAACCTCCCAAATGTGAATATTGATATTATACAGTGGTTACCGAGCATATTACTGAATTGTTAATTGTATTATACTATAAGAACAACATGATGAGACTGAAAATTAATTATTGTTTCTGAAAGGGCATTTTATGTTATTTTTTGTTTAATATACTAGCATGTTTTCTGACTTGTCCCCAAACAAAAACGGTTGTGGTTAAGTGTTATTACTCACTGAGCTAGCAACTCATTCCCCGCTAATTTTTTTTCACAGAGACAGCAGTTGACACAAGCGATGATTTCGTTAATTAGATGCACGGGTTGATAGTTCTTGGTGAGCCTCGCACTTGTTCGCGCGGGCGGAGATTTTATTTTTTGTTATAGTCTTTTCTTTGAACTCTTAGAGTCGCTACATAGTCATTATTTTAGTTTCACGAGTATTATTTTATTACTATAGTTTTATGTTGTATATCATTCTTTATTATCAAAGTTGGAGAAAAATTAGTATTTCTGGTTGTTAGTGAGTTGATTAGTAATGGTGGATACTCATTTTGGTTAATTGATAAGTTGTCAATTGTTTGGTATGATATTAGGATGTTTGGTTATTGATTTGAGACAGGAAAATTTTTGGGATAGTCCAAAAACAGGGAAAACTCTGTCTAATTTTTTGTAAAATACCGATGAGGCTTACTTGGGGGCACTTGCTCCTAAGTGCCGGTCATGATCCTAAATTGGATCGTGATAGAAATCTACAATTAAGTCAGGAATACACCTGATAAAGGGTGATTCCAAAATTTTGATAGGATCAGTTAGGTTTTTTTTTGTGTTTTTCCCAGATTCACTAAATTGTCTAGTCCTTTCACCGGCAACTGAAGATGGGATGTTGGTTGACTGAACTAAAGCTCTAGCCACGATGGACCTCAATAATACTAAAGACCCAAAAGATTCTTCAAGATTGAAAAGAGATAGAGAGAAGAAAGGTAAAAGAAATAGAGAGACCTTGAAAAAGGTCGGTCGTGTATTGCTATAGGATCAGTTAGGTGGGTTAATGTAGTTTTATGACCCAGATAACAGAATCTTGGGTCGGATAAAGTAAATGGGTCGAAATCATATCCATTTTTGTTTCAGCCATAGATTTTCACGTGGCTCAATTGAAAAATGACACGTCAATAATTGTAGGTCCACCAGTTCTGCCGTTAGTCGCAGGGTAAATTTATCGTGGTGTATTGTTTTGGACGGATAGATGGGCGGAGGGTATTTATAAACCATTTAGCAAACGACAGGGGTAGTTTAGGCCCTTTCCGTATAATTAAACTGCATAACTTAGAAAATCTTCTACTAAAAGGTCTGAATGATGAAGGAATATTAATGTCTAGTTTATTTTCATTTAATGAAAAATTAATTCTATATTAGTGAGATATCATTTCATTAAGTGTATTTTTGTACACTCACTTATTATATCTTAATAAGTTTGAATCATTGTACATAATCTTAAACACATTAAGATATTATTCGCTTAAAATTACACATGTGAACGTGACTTTTTATAATTACTATATCTATTATAATTAGGGGCATTCACGGTTTGGTTTGAGTAGACTTTTCGCTACAAATAAATTAAACCAACTAAGTTGATTTTTCAAATATTGAAAGCAAATCAACAAATTAAGTCGATTTTCATCAATTTGATTTTTGTTGGGTTTTGTCAGTTTCTTTTTGTCTTTTTTTTTTAAAATTTGGACATACACTATCAACCACAACTTCTAGCAATTATATTCCAACATAATATTATCAAGACAATTCCTCTTTAAGAAAAGCAGAAAATGTATATGTTATCAAGACTATATTTATATTGTAAAGTTACCGCACAATATTAGTTAGTATAGTTAATGTAGTTAGTATTAGCTAGTATAATGCTTAGTTGTTAACAGAATTAGCTAGTGAAAGTTTATTAGTTAGTGGAAGGTTATTCTTTTATTGCCAGATGTATCCTAGTTGTGCATCTGTATATAATTGTATAGTACCCAATACAAAATGAGAGAGTTTTTATTTTCACAAAGTCAGACTCTCTTCAGCTCTTTCTTTTCTCTATAGAGCTCCTTCTTCTAGAAACTTCTGAATCCTCCATTGGAGGAGATGTGGAGCTCAGTTCGTAACTATAATCTCTACATGGTATCAGAGCGGGGGTTCTCTCATCAACTGCGCCCTTCTTTGATCTTCTGTTGATTTTAATCGCTGAGTAACCTAGGGTTCTTCGTCAATCAACAATCTAGGAAAAATCTCGATCGAACGCATGAAGTGACGATTCATCAACAAATAGAAGAAATTAAGCTTCATTCCAGCTACACGAAGATCAATCTAACTGATTTTGCATAAGTTTGATGGCGATTGAAGAAACAACAACAACGATAACAACACAGACGGTAATTGATCCAACCAGTCCTCTTTACATACATCCTTCTGATAGTCCTGGTTCATACTAGTACTTGTTCCATTTGATGGAATTGGATATCGTTCCTGGAGAAGAAGAGTACTGAGAGCCCTTTTAGTGAAAAACGAATTAGGTTTTATTAACGGGGATAGTAAGAGACCAGATGAAACATCTTCACATTTTCGTTAGTTGGAGAGATGTGACGATATGGTCACATCATGGATCCCAAATTCTTTGGCAAAGGACATTGCTGACAGTATTGAGTATGTGAATAATTCTGTTGAACAATGGAAGGAACTAGAGGATCGATATGACCAGACAAATGGTGCTAAGTTGTACCAAGTCCAGAAAGAAATCAACGATCTGAGTTAAGGAGCGCTTGATATCACTGGCTACTGCACAAAGATGAAGAAGCTCTAGGAGGAATTGAACACTTTGAGCATCAAGACTAATTGTACTTGTGTGTGTACCTGTGGGGCAAAGGAGAGCATGCATAAGGCAGAACAAGATAGAAGGTTAATACAATTTCTAATTAGACTCAATAAAGTCTATACAGTTGTTCGAGGGAGCATACTCATGATGAATCCTTTGCCATCCATGGCACATGCATTTGCTTTGTTGATACAAGAGGAAGGGCAGAGGGAATTCAGGCTAAAAAATCAGTTGAACGTCAATTCCACTGCATTGAATGCTAATCTAGGAGGAAGGACCTTCAAGACAAACTACTCAATTGGAAATCAAATTACAAACAATAAACCTCGACCTTTTTATGACCATTGCGACGACCAGGTCACACCAAAGATAAGTTCTATAAGTTGCATGGATATCCCCAAGGATTCAATCAGGGGACACAACAGTATAAACAAAGTTCTGAAGGATACAATAATAATTCAAGGTTCAACAAAGGGAAGAACACTATGGCAAATGCAGTAGCAAACATAGATAGAGGAGAGGAGGTAGAACATCAAAGAGAAAATCAAAGCATGACTCTTTCAAAGGAGAAATATGGATAAATTGTTAGCCTGCTACAACATTTTCAAATTGGCAATACTGGAGAAAACTCAGCCAGTGCAAATATGTCTAGTGGAGTTTCTGTGAACTTTGCAGGTATGATTGCTTGCACCTCTTCAATTGATTTTGATAATCCATCATGTAAATATTTTAGTGCAAAGGCTAACTTATGGATATTAGACTCCGGGGCATAACATCATATGACCATTAACAAAACTCATTTGCAAAACATTATAAGCTTGTCATATCCTCTGTTAGTTAAGCTTCCAAATGGTTACAAAGTTAAAGTAACTGAAATTGGAGATGTTCCCCTGACACCTAAAATTGTTCTGTACAAAGTCCTGTTTGTTCCATCATTCAAATTTAATCTAGAATCTATCAGTTGCTTAACAATACATCTCAAATGCATTGCATCCTTCTCTAACACTTCCTGTCTACTACATGCCCCTTCGCTAAAGAGGCCTCTGGAGATTGGTAAGATGTATGGTGGACTGTACTTCCTCTGTTCTAAATGTCTGAAGAAAGGTAGTCTTGCACCTAAACAAAAATGTGATCTCCCTTGCTTTTCTGTTCATGCTGATAATGTGAATACAATACACTGTCTATCTCACCCCTATAATCCACTTTCTACTGTAAATAATCCCAATTCTAACAATAAAGACAGTGTTTCTAGTTTGTACTCTTGTTCATCTCTTAGTGATAATGTGATCTATTGTGGTACTTCAGACTTGCAGACGTGCTAATGTTCATCTCATATCTTTACACCATATTGGCACTGGAGAGCAGCTTGCAGATGTGCTCACCAAAGCTCTCACTGGAATCAAGCATTGTTCTATTCTTGGCAAGTTGGGTGTGATCTCCTCAAATCCAACTTGAGGGGAGAGGGGGAGGGGGTATCATGACTATATTAATATTGTAAAGTTACTGCACACTATTAGTTAGTATAGTTAGTGTAGTTAGTATTGCCGCACCCTCTTTTTCTCGCGAAATCGGGTTTATGACATTTGGAGGAACAACTCCTTCCTTTTGGGAAAGGGGTTTGCATTTGAAGAGTCGCCACCTAATGATTAGGGTGCATTAGGAAACCAAAAGAGTTTGATTTGAATAACTACAGATAGGCTATGGGCTTGAAATTATTCTAAGGGGAAGGTGTTAGGCACCCCTCAAAATCCACTAGTGTGGTTCCCGGCCAGACAATTATTGTGAATTGAGGTGCAATTAACATATAGGCAGATAAGGCTCAAATAAGAGGGGATTTCAACACATAATGGTTTGAAAGTAGATAAAGTTTGAAAGAACAATTAGAAAAGCTGATTTTTTAATAAGGAGTTAACATGCTGAAAGAAATGAAGAATAAAGGAAGGGAGGGGGGGGGGGGTCCTAGGTTTATTAAAAATATGGATCACCCCACACAATGTCCGGCAATCACTCCTCAATGAGGGGCTACACATGACATTATCGCGTGGTCATCATATCCATATCTACCCATCCCATCCCGTTAAGGTATTTAAAGCGCGGATTGGTATCGATTACTTATTGCATGCTATTACCCACCCCACTCCTATCGGTCCCAGAGGCACTTAGGACTACTAATCCTAAAAGGGAGGATATTAGGCTTATTTGGAGTTTTAAAGGTAAAAACTCTAAGGCGACATACAAAACACATAATACATATTTTGGGGAAAAACATATAAACAAACAAGCTCATATATACCTCCTTAAACAAAGAAAGCATATAATTAGCATGACTTGCACATACTGTTTAGGTCTAATTAAAATACCAAAGATGAGGGAGTTTAGGATTGAAACAGATTGGTTTATTACATAACTCAGATAAGAAGTCCGAATCAGGCCTGCCTGCTGGTTGTAACGATTAATAGAAACAGATTCATTTTACAGTTATTACTCTAAGGTTTGCCTAAGTGTTTAGACGGGGTCCTATAGGCATGATATCTACTGAATTTAGGAGGTGATGAGATAGTAAGGCTCGAAATGAATTGTTTGAAGTCCCATATGCATACTTGTTAAACTTATTAAATGAGGGACTTAGGTTATTAAAAGAGGTGCAGAATGTACAAAATTAAAGAAATTATTTACAGGTTCTGCAGGTGATAGCATCTGATTTTATATCTAACATTGACTGTGAATGAAAACGAATCAGAATTACTCGAGGATCCCTATAGGCATGATTTCTATGTATTACTGATTTTTTAGACGTCGTATCTAATTGCAGGACATGATGCAGAAACTTGCTTTAATCCTTATAGACATGGTATCTAAGTGCAGAAACTTATTTTAAACCTTATAGACATGGTGTCTAAATGCAGAAACCTTATAGTCATGATATCTAAAATGCAAAAACTTGTTTTAGACCTTATAAACATGGTGTCTAAATGCAGAAACCTTATGGTCATGATATCTAAAATGTAGAAACTTGTTTAGACCTTATAAACATAGTGTCTAAATGCAGAAACTTATAAACATGGTATCTAAATGCAGTTTGAATTGTGCATAATTGAAATATTCCTATAGGCATGGTTTCTAGTTGAAGTTTGAATATGCAGAAGTTAAAATACCCTATAGGCATGATTTCTACCCTTGCATGCATAGTTACTCACCCCTTTTCATTAGCCAGCCCCCAAATGTTTATTACAACTTATTACAAACCAGAATAATAAATTACATCAGGAAAGTACAAAGAAAAAAAGTACAAACAGAGGAAGCCTAATTCTTGACTTCCTCTCTGAGTTATGAGATAGACCAACTCAAAGACCATTGATCCAAAGTCTTTCTCCAATTTGAGTGTGTCAGAGTTCCTTAAGAGCCTCAACGGGACTCCGGGCAGTGCTCACACCCAAATTGTATTACCAGAATAGGGACAAGTGTAGTGTGGAAGTGCCAGCCCTCAAGTGTCCAAGTTCAGAGGGAGCTCAAAGGTCCCAAGGCAAGGCTCACAAGAGGGGGGCAGAACTTAAGTCTAAGAGAGAGTGCAAGTGAAGAGCTTTAAGAACTAAGGAAGTAAAGAAGAGGGAAAGAGGTGCTGGGAAATAGCCATAAGCAAGTTGATAATTTCATATAAAGGGGTTCGGGGGTTGGGAAATATCCAAAGAGCCTTTGTACTTAGGCATTAGTTAATTCTGGGCATGCACAACAATAGGGAGTGCTGTTATGCTTTACAAAATCAACCAGAATACATAACATATAATGGTAACGTAGAGGTTATGATCCCAGGGGAATCAAGTTTGAGTCATAGACAGCAATACTTAATACTGTCATGCCTCAAACAAGCCATCAGTATCAAACACATTGGGGTAGGGGTTTAGGATGCATAATAGATTCTGAACAGGCAGAATGGAATTACATCATTCTTAGAATAAAGTACTGAATTAAACACAAGCAGTAGGCAGACAGAAAAACAAAAGTATTAAGTAAACATATTGTTGTGATGCTGAAATCTTAATCAGGACATACCAGTTCAAAGAAGCAAAAATACAGTAAAAGCAGGTAGCAGGACTTTGAAGACAGGCCACAGTACGAGTAGCAAGAGAGAATATTTTGAGTATGAGTGTGAGTTTTGAAACTAAGAGTGTTCGTGTGTTTGTGTTAATGAAAGAGCAGGGTATTTATAGTTGAAAATAAGTAGAAAATAAGGCAAGATTCATAGTTTAGCAGTAATTATGGAACTGTGTACCAATTAAAATCAAATCAACATAAGACTTCCTTTAATTAAGGAGTTAAAATCAAACGGTAATGGGCAGAAAATATTTAAGGAAAGAAATCAAGTAGATCATCATGTGCAGAATAGACAATTAGGGGCAATTACATAGAGGTTTAATTAAGGGAAGAATCTTTGAAATGCTCGGTTAACCAAATAAGGTAAGAAACACAGCAAGTTTGCAGAATATGGAGACAATCAACACATAGTAAATCAAGGAGTCAGGGATTCGAAATTACTGATTTGGGGAGAATGACATGGGCTCCCAAATAAACCAGGTTAAAGACAAGAGAATCGAAAGTCCAAAGGGAAGTTTTCAAACCAATCCAAGAAACAGGGAAATCAGTAAAATAAGGAAAGAATCAATTACTTAACACACGGGTGCAATCAAAGTTACACAAGGAGTGGTTTGAGATCAGTCCACAATCGAAGGTCCTTTTAGAGGGAAATTTAGCATATAAAAGAGTGCATGAACATTAGGCATGCGAGGCTGAACTCGTGACAAAGAGAAGCATCATGCAATAGCAAACACAAAGTCAGTAGCTAATGAACTATCGAAACATGGTAGTCACATAGGTCGATTTCACCAACTCAGTAATAGAGAAAAGAGAGAGTATCAGAAGCATGTAAAAGGTCAAGTACAAAGACCTTTCTGAAAAATATAGTTGAGTTTCAATGATAGCAGGAAGTCAAAATCACATAAAGAAACAGAGGTTGAAACGAAAAGGGTTTCAAATCTGGTCGAGCAACAGATGAAGCAACTTCAAAAGCTCGAACAGGTCCAAAGAAGTTAGGGTTTTGAAATCAATCGAGTTCAGAGCATGACGAACAAGTAAATCACATAGCAAATAGTCTCAGAACTCGAACGAACCCCAAATTTTAGTGTTTTCACCATCAATCGAGTATAGAGATGAAAAACCAGTAAGTCGGGAAAAAATACTAACAAAAATAAATTCAGAAATCTCAAAAAGGTTAAGGCCCTTAACATGCAAACTCAAGTAAAAGAACGACATAAGGAAACACAGTAAAACATGTAGAAAAATCAGAAAAACTTCGAAATAACTTAATAAAACCCTAAATCGGAAAAGATAAGGGGTTTTGAAGGTAAAGTTTTAGAAGAAACCTTGAGAAAAACATTTAGAAGTTTAGAGCAAACACGGATCTAGACAGATATAAAAGAAATCAGAAGAACCTCAAAGATTAGTATTTCAGAGGAAACCCAGATGGTGAGAAAGGTTTGGACAATCGTCGATCTAAGCAGTAGAAGTCAAGAATCAGGCTTGAATAGCCATGGCTGGCCGGAGAAAAGTCGAAGATGACCGGAGACAGCCATAAAAACTGAGATCGACCAAAGTTGGGCCAAGCTTCTTCAAGGTCTGGCCTTGAAACCATAGTACTCGAATACATAGAAGCCAAGGGAGGTAGATACAGGCCTCCAATGGCTTTCGAAGCCATGGATTTGGGAGATTTCCAGGTGGTAGTTGAGGGCGGCGGCTAGGGTTTGAGAGGGGATTGAGAGAGAATGGAGAGAGAAGGGGGTTTGAAGGCAGCTGCAGGTGAAAAATGATTAGGGATAGGGGTAGGTCGGGATTAATTTAGGAAAGGGTTAATGGTGGCCGTTCATCATTCTGATCAACGGCCTGGATTGATCGGGTATGTGGAGCAGTTTAACGGGGTTAGGTCTGGGTAATTAGTTAAAAAATTGGGGTTCAAATCGGGCCATAATTGAAAAACAATTGGGCTATATTTTAAATAGCCACTTTTCCCTTATTATTTTACAAAAAATAGTAGAATAATTTCTGAAAATAAATTAAAGGTACTAAAATGATTAGTAATACATAATTATCAAATTAAAAATACTGGAGTTAATTTTATAAATATAAACGCAATTAAATCTTATAAGAGGCTAATATTGCAATTATATGCAATTTAGCTTTAAAATACTAAATAGATTTGTAAAAATATGCAAAAAATGTCTTAGCTGTATTTTGGTATAAATATGAGAGTCCAATAAGTAAATCACCAAAATGATAATTTTGGGAATAATTATTGTGTTTTTTCTGGATAAAATGGAGTAATAAATTAATTTAAAAATCTTTAAAAATTAGGGAAATATAATAAAACATTTGGACATACCTATATATGCATACATATGCTATTTTGAAAGTATGTTGCATATTAAAATATTTAGGAAAAAATTGGGTATCAACAGCTGCCCCTCTTTACCTGGGAAGGATGAAAGAGTTGTCGGGTAAAGATATGATGGCCAATTTTGACCTGGCGAAACAGTTTGAAGAGGTTTGGCCGTGCTCTGGCTTCTGGGCTGCCTACATATCCCTGGTCTTATAGGAATCAGTCCATATGTAGTTCAGGATCCGTCGGTGGAATATGCCGATGGAGACTTTCCAAGAACGGACGCAATATTCAGGATGGGGTGAATGGTTAAGGTCTGATAGAGCTGCGGGAACTGGAGCGGGATTGCTCCTGCCGAGATGGCCGTTGCTCGCCGGTTTACCTACAAATAAACAATACAAGCATATATGGTGCGTAAATTTAAACATGATGCCCATTCCCGTCGGACCATGAATGTTATCTTTGGACGGTTGGGATGACGTCCTTAGACCATGATGTCCTGGGCCATGAAGCGTACAATAATAAAGGATTCGCAGGCCATGAAATGATGCTCTCGGGCTATGAGAATGATGCCTCCGAACCATGATGCCTTTGAATAATGATATGCAAAAGATTAAAGGGATCCTCAAGCCATGGCATGGTGTTCTCTGGCTATGCAAACGGTGCCTCCGAACAATGATGCCCTCGGATAATTTGGCGATCTTTCAGCCCATGAGCTGCAATAGGTGGCGATCTTTCAGCCATGCAAGTGTAAATAAGGTGGCGATCTTTCAGCCATGCAAGTGTAAATGAGGTGGCGATCTTTCAGCCATGCAAGTATAAATGAGGTGGCGATCTTTCAGCCATGAAAGTGTAAATAAGGTGGCGATCTTTCAGCCATGCAAACGTAAATAAAGTGGCGATCTTTCAGCCATAAATAAAGTGGCGATCTTTTAGCCATGCAAACGTAAATAAAGTGGCGACCTTTCAGCCATGCAGATGCAGATGGAGACAGTGTTTAGTCTCGGAAGGCAGAATGGTAGCCTTATGCAATGCAAAAAAATGTAGATGGAGATAGTGTTTAGTCTCGGAAGGCAGAACGGTAGCCTTATGCAGTGCAGAAAAATGCAGATGGAGACAGTGTTTAGTCTCGGAAGGCAGAATGGTAGCCTTATGCAATGCATAAATACAAATAAAATTCCAAATGGTAATAGAGTTTTCTTAGCTGATAGCAGGTTGCGATATTGTGACTGTTGGGGACATTGCGGTATAGGGAATATCACCGGCGTGCGTGGATAGCAAATGCTGGCAAATGCAACAATTCTGAGAGTTGTATTCGTGAACGATGTTTGTCTCGTAGCGTATAGTAAGACAGATGCTTTCGCAATCCAGGTGTCTGCATTCAAAGGAAAATCGTGAGTTTTATAGAGGGGGAAGGTTAGTTCGCATCCTCGCTGGCTCTGCTTGACCTGTTCGACTTTGATCTGGTGATACGGTATGTATCATTGGGGGTAGCGTTGCTGAATAAGGCGATTTCGATAATAAATATGCATGAATTTGTAAAAATATGACATAAGTATATATTTAAGAAACAACTTTAGATGAACCGACGACTGTGACGCGGATCAAGACATTGCGACCTCTCTTGCTACGGAATTTTGAGGGTCCTCCTCAAAATTCTTCCCCAGTTTAACGGGTTGATGCTTCTGATGGCTGCTTGCGATGATTGGCTGAAATTACTTCAGAATTTTGAGGGCAGTTTCCAATTACGGAGGAAATGAAAATTTTATTGAATTGTGACCGAACCCACGGATCCCCTCTTAAACGGGAATCAGGTCAGACGTAGTTCAAATTACATCATATAGGAAAGCATAAGATTACACATAGTAACGCTTGACTGCATCTGAATTGATTGGTTTTGGCCAGACTTCTCCGTCCATTTCTGCAAGTATAAGGGCTCCTCCTGTTAGAATCCGGTGAACCATGTATGGACCCTGCCAGTTGGGAGAGAACTTCCCTATGCAAATTTTTTTTCTTTAACATCAACTGACCCGGTGTGAATTGTCTCGGCTTGACTCTTTTGTTGAAGGCTCTGGACATTCTGTTCTGATAAAGTTGACCATGGCAAACTGCATTCATTCTCTTTCCGTAGATAAGGGCTAATTGCTCATAATGACTTCTCACCCATTCTGTGTCGTCGAGCTCAGCTTCTTGTATGATCCTTAAGGAAGGAATTTCTACTTCAGCGGGAATGACTGCCTCTGTACCATAGACCAGCATATAGGGTGTTGCCCCGGTTGATGTGCGGACTGTGGTGCGATATCCTAGTAAAGCAAACGATAACTTCTCGTGCCACTGCTTATGCTTCTCTATCATTTTACTTATTATCTTTTGATATTCTTATTGGCGGCTTCTACAGCTCCGTTCATTTGAGGCATGTAGGCTGTGGAATTCTTATGCCCGATCTTGAAAGTTTCACACATGGCTTTCATCAAGTCACTGTTGAGGTTGGAGCCATTATCGGTAATGATTGATTCTGGAATCCGAATCGGCAAACGATGCAGTCGCGGACAAAGTCTGCCATGACTTTCTTAGTTACTGCTCTGTAAGATGCTGCTTTGACCCATTTGGTGAAATAGTCAATTCTGTCTGCCTCTTCTTCAACATGGGCACAATAAGCTGGCTGATCATGGATCTTTACTGGAATGGGATCAATGAAGTTCTTATCTAGATGTTGTATCATGGATGACAGGGTATCCAATGCATCGGCGAATTCATTCTGGATTTTGGGAACATGTCGGAATTTTGTCTTTGTGAACCTTTTTCTCAACTCCTGTACGTGATGCAGATACGGGAGTATCTTAGGGTTCTTAGTTGCCCATTCTTCTCGAACCTGATGTATAAGCAAATCTGAATCTCCAATTACCAGTAATTCCTGAATGTTCATGTCGATAGCCATCTTGAGCCCTAAGATGCAGGCTTCGTATTCGGCCATGTTGTTGGTGCACGGGAACCTGAGTTTGGCAGACACCGGATAATGCTGACCGGTTTCTGATACTAGGACTGCTCCTATGCCAACTCCTTTGAAATTTGCTGCTACATCGAAAAACATTCTCCAGCCATCATAGGATCCTGCAATGTCTTCTCCTACAAATGATACCTCCTCGTCAGGAAAATACGTTTTCAGGGGTTCGTATTCTCCATCCATGGGGTTTTCGACAAGGAGATCCGCTAGTGCCTGTCCCTTGATTGCTTTCTGCGTCACGTAGACAATGTCAAACTCACTCAACAGGATTTGCCACTTGGCCAGCTTGCCAGTGGGCATGGGCTTCTGAAAGATGTACTTTAGAGGATCCATCCTTGATATGAGATATGTAGTATAGGCACAAAAGTAACACCTCAGTTTCTGGGCCACCCAAGTCAAAGCACAACAGGTGCGCTCTAACAGAGAATACCGGGCCTCGTACGGGGTGAACTTCTTGCTGAGATAATAGATGGCCTGCTCCTTCCTCCCCGTTTCGTCATGCTGCCCCAGGACGCAGCCGAAAGTATCATCTAGTACTGTGATGTAGAGTAGTAGAGGTCTACCTGGCTCGGGCGGGACCAAAATTGGTGGTGTTGACAAGTATTCCTTGATTCCGTCGAAAGCTTTCTGGCAGTCATCAGTCCATTTGGTAGCGGCGTCCTTCTTCAACATCTTAAAGATGGGGCTCACAAATAACTGTAGATTGTGCTATGAACCGGCTGATGTAGTTGAGCCTCCCCAAGAAACTCATTACGTCCTTCTTGTTCTTTGGCGGTGGCAACTCTTGAATAGCTTTGACCTTTGATGGATCCAGCTCTATTCCTCGGCGACTCACAATAAACCCAAGTAGTTTTCCAGCGGGAACCCCAAATGCACACTTTGCGGGATTCAGTTTCAGGTTGTACCTTCGCAATCTATTGAAAAACTTCCTCAAATCTTCCATGTGATCAGTGGCCTTCTTGGACATAATGATAACATCATCTACGTACACCTCAATCTCCTTGTGTATCATATCATGAAAAATGGTAGTCATGGCCCTCATATAGGTGACCCCTACATTCTTCAGGCCGAACGACATCATTTTTTAACAATACATTCCCCACGGCGTAATGAAAGTCGTTTTCTCAGCATCTTCTTCATCCATCCAGATCTGATGATAACCAGCGAAACAATCTACAAACGACTGCAGCTCATGCTTGGCGTAATTGTCGATCAGGATGTGTATGTTTGGTAAAGGAAAGTCGTCCTTCGGACTGGACAGGTTGAGATTCCGGTAGTTAACACAGACTCTAACCTTCCCGTCCTTCTTTGGTACAGGCACGATGTTGGCTAACCATGTCAGGTATTCCACTACCCTGAGGACCTTGGCTTTGACCTGCTTGGTGACTTCTTCCTTGATTTTCGAACTCATATCAGGTTTGAACTTTCTGAGCTTTTGCTTTACCGGAGGACATGTTGGATCAGTTGGTAGTTTGTGAGCCACAATAGACGTGCTCAGGCCCGTCATGTCGTCATACGACCAGGCGAATGTGTCCTCGTATTCTCTTAGAAATTCTGTGTATTCCTTCTTTTCTGATGACGATAAGTGAACGTTGATTCGTGTTTCTTTGACATTCTCTTCATCCCCCAGATTAACAATTTCCATCTCATCTAGGTTGGACTTAGGTCGATTTTCAAAGTTCTCAACTTCTTTAACAATCTCTTCAGGTATGTCATCTTCCTCTGAATATATGTCCGTTTGTTGCATTGTCTCATTGCATGTCACAGTCATTGGTTCATCAAGATAAGTAATAGTAATGCTGTATAAGTAAAGTAATGAGAGAAAATAATAAGAGTGTTGATTTATAAGGAAAATCGAAATGCTTTGATAAATTTCATAACTATTTTGAACATTGAAGATCTTATTGCGGAAAACTAAAAATGCGAAAGAAAAAAAAATACCTAGTAACAATAAAAGATAGTGCATGATGCTTGTTCAGCCTTGCTACCCCGAGGCTCGCCGGACTCTGGTGCTTCTGATGGTCCAGTTATTGAGACGTGCTCCTCTGCTTACGGCCTGTATGGAAGGGCCTTCCTCCCCCTCCTCCTCGAAAACGACACAACAATCCATATCATCGTCTTCTAGGAACAAATTCCTCACTGCTGCCAGTGCTTCCTCTTCTTCTGACCCATAGATAACATCGTCAGGTTGGAAAGTCTGTTCCAAGTGTGGTATTGGCTGCTCCAACGGATAGTAAGGACCGTGCCATGGTGGCGACCAGTTGTTGAATTCTTCCTAGGTATACTCATATCCCAGACGGAAAGTGGTACCGTGCTTCTTGAGTTTTATGGGCTTAGTGATTCCTTGGAGGTTCTTACCAAGCCCCTTGCCAGGTTCATACCCACCCCAGTTCAATATGCTCTCAATTTTGTTGTCCCACCATTTGTCCTTGTCAACGGCGTTGACTCGCTCTATGTGGTGATAGGTCTCTCCACCTATCTTTCTTCTGCCTCCGATTGCCAGGATGGTCTGGCGACTGTATATGGGATTGCTACTGTCGCCGTGAATGATCACCTCCTGGTGATTCCACTCAAACTTCACTGCCTGATGTAGTGTTGATGCTACGGCCCTAGCGGCATGAATCCATGGTCGTCCCAATAGAAGATTGTAAGATGCCGGCACGTCTATCGTGCGAAAGTCAACATCGAACCAAGTAGGCCCCATTGGCAAACACAGACTAATTTGCCCAACGGTGGACCTTTGGGAACCGTCGAAAGCTTTCACGTTGATGGCCCCATCCTTGATCTCATGCAATCCCTTACCCAACGTACTGAGTGTTACCAACGGACAAATGTTGAGGCTGGACCCTCCATCAATCAGGATTCTGGTGATAAAATAGTCTTCGGATTGTACGGTGATGTGCAATGCCTTGTTGTGACTCAACCCTTCTGGTGGTAGCTCATCTTCATGGAAGGTGATCTTGTGACTTTCCAATACCTGTCCTACCATGTTAGCCATCTCTCCGCCGGTGATGTTGTTTGGTACGTATGCCTCACTCAGCACCCTTAACAGGGCATTCTTGTGTGCATCGGAATTTTGTAGCGATAGAAATTTGCGCTGGTGTTTTGTTCAGCTGATCAATGACCGAGTGTTCCTTGGCCTGTATCTTTCTCCAGAGATCATCTGGCCCGGTCTCGGTGATGGTTGGCTGACTAGAGGCTTGCTTGCTCGACTCAGCCAGATGTTCTAGGGTATAAACTCTACCAGTTCTCGTCATACCCTGTGCCGCAATAGCCTCTCCGAACATAACCTTGCCTTTCCTTCTTGACTCGGCTGTGCAGTCCTATGGTATAGCCTTTGCATAGACTGGTGTCATGGCTGACATCGCCACTGGAATTGGCGTGGCTATCTTTACTCCGAACGAAGCATGGGCTTTGGGCGGTAAAACTGCCACTTCGAATGGTGTAGGCGTATTTGCTGGAGACGCGAATTCGACCTCAATTGGCGCTGGTGTCTTTTCAGAAGACGTCGCTTCAAACTCAAGTGGCATGGACATATTTACCTCGGCGTCCCTAGAGGGCTGAATCTGGACTACGATCGGATTAAGGGTGACTATTGGTTTCTTTGGGTCGTCACCTTCTGTGATCAAAGCGATCGACCCCTTGGGATCCCAATCATCCTCTATTTCAATCATGTGAATGCCTCCACCCTTCTGGTCTGGTAGAGGGTTATTGCGGACATTTGGAGCAGGCACCTTTGCCACAATAATCTTGTTATCAATTAAAGTCTGGATCTTATCTTTCAGAGAACGTCATTCGTCAGTGATGTGTCCTTTCATGCCGGAATGGTATGCATAGGATTTATTTGGATTAACCCACTAAGAAGGGTTCTCAGGGGCTGCAGCAGGGATAGGGATGACATAACCAGCAGCTTTGAGTCTTTGATACAACCGGTCGATAGGTTCAGCAATAGTCGTGCATTGTTTCGAAGGCCTTCAGTCAAAGTTTGGTCGAGGTCTAGGGAAGTTTTGGCGTGCATGAGGGGATTGATAGTGGGCTGGTTGAGTATTGTAGGCTTGGTAAACATGTGCGGGTTGGGAATATCTGGGTGAAGTAAGCTGATATGTGGGAGGTGGAGGTGATTGATAAGTGGGTGGTGGAGTTTGGTAAGAGGGTAAGGGTGCTTGGTAGTTCGGAGTAGACTGATATGTGAGTGGAGGCATTGGATAGGTTTGGTATTTGATAAGAGATTTGGTTCTCTGTGCAACCATTACGGCCACTACGTCCCTTTTCTTGGACGCACCACCAAACTGTAAGGCCTTATTTGTAGCTTGCAAGGCCTCGAAGTCTGTAACCATACCGCTTTTGATGCCCTCTTCGATCCTTTCTCCCAGCTTTATAATGTCAGAAAATTTGTGACCCTCGATCATCATCAGCCTTTCATAATACTGTGGGTCTTGAGCCCGGACGAAGAATTTGTTCATTTGTTCTTCTTCTATGGCCGGTCTAACCTTAGCAGCTTCAGACCTCCAGTGAGTAGCATACTCGCGGAATGTTTCTGTAGGCTTCTTCTTTAGATTTTTGAATAT
>NW_017672224.1:0-26789 GCF_001879085.1 Nicotiana attenuata | reverse complement strand
GATTTGAATAACCAGAGATAGGGTAAGGGCTTAAAATTATTCTAAGGGGAAGGTGTTAGGCACCCCTCAGAATCCACTAGTGTGGTTCCCGGCCAGACAATTATTGTGAATTGAGGTGCAATTAACATATAGGCAGATAAGGCTCAAATAAGAGGGGATTTCAACACATAATGGTTTGAAAGTAAATAAAGTTTGAAAGAACAATTAGAAAAGCTGGTGTTTTAATAAGGAGTTAAAATGCTGAAAGAAATGAAGAATAAAGGAAGGGAGGGGGTCCTAGGTTTATTAAAAAGATGGATCACCCCACACAATGTTCGGTAATCACTCCTCAATGAGGGGCTACACGTGACATTATCGCGTGGTCATCATATCCATATCTACCCATCCCACCCCGTTAAGGTATTTAAAGAAAGGATTGGTATCGATTACTTATTGCATGCTATTACCCGCCCCATTCCTATCAGTCCCGGAGGCACTTAGGACTACTAATCCTAAAAGGGAGGATATTAGGCTTATTTGGAGTTTCAAAGGTAAAAACTCTAAGGCGACATACAAAACACATAATGCATATTTTGGGGAAAAACATATAAACAAACACGGCTCATATATACCTCCTTAAACAAAGAAAGCATATAATTAGCATGACTTGCACATACTGTTTAGGCCTGATTAAAATACCAAAGACGAGGGAGTTTAGGATTGAAACAGATTGGTTTATTACATAACTCAGATAAGAAGTCCGAATCAGGCCTGCCTGCTGGTTGTGACGACTAATAGAAACAGATTCAGTTTACAGTTATTACTCTAAGGTTTGCCTAAGTGTTTAGACAGGGNAGGCATGATATCTACTGGTAAATTTAGGAGGTGATGAGATAGTAAGGCTCGAAATGAATTGTTTGAAGTCCCATATGCATACTTGTTAAACTTATTAAACGAGGGACTTAGGTTATTAAAAGAGGTGCAGAATGTACAAAATTAAAGAAATTGTTTACAGGTTCTGCAGGCGATAGCATCTGATTTTATATCTAATATTGACTGTGAATGAAAACGAATCAGAATTACTCGAGGATCCCAAAAGGCATGATTTCTATGTATTACTGATTTTTTAGACGTCGTATCTAATTGCAGGACATGATGCAGAAACTTGCTATAATCCTTATAGACATGGTATCTAAGTGCAGAAACTTGTTTTAAACCTTATAGACATGGTGTCTAAATGCAGAAACCTTATAGTCATGATATCTAAAATGCAGAAACTTGTTTTAGACCTTATAAACATGGTGTCTAAATGCAGAAACCTTATGGTCATGATATCTAAAATGCAGAAACTTGTTTTAGACCTTATAAACATAGTGTCTAAATGCAGAAACTTATAAACATGGTATCTAAATGCAGTTTGAATTGTGCATAATTGAAATATTCCTATAGGCATGATTTTTAGTTGAAGTTTGAATATGCAGAAGTTAAAACACCCTATAGGCATGATTTCTACCCTTGCATGCATAGTTACCCACCCCTTTTCACTAGCCAGTCCCCAAATGTTTATTACAAACCAGAATAATATATTACATCAGGAAAGTACAAAGAAAAAAAAGTACAACCAGAGGAAGCCTGATTCTTGACTTCCTCTCTGAGTTATGAGATAGACCAACTCAAAGACCATTGATCCAAATCCTTTCTCCAACTTGAGTGTGTCAGAGTTCCCTAAGAGCCTCAATGGGACTCCGGGCAGTGCTCACACCCAAATTGTATTACCAGAATAGGGACAAGTGCAGTGTGGAAGTGCCAGCCCTCAAGTGTCCAAGTTCAGAGGGAGCTCAAGGGTCCCATGGCAAAGCTCACAAGAGGGGAGCAAAACTTAAGTCTAAGAGAGAGTGCAAGTGAAGAGCTTTAAGAACTAGGGAAGTAAAGAAGAGGGAAAGAGGTGCTGGGAAACAGCCATAAGCAAGTTGATAATTTCATATAAAGGGGTTCAGGGGTTGGCAAATTTCCAAAGAGAATATGTACTTAGGCATTAGTTAATTTTGGGCGTGCACAGCAATAGGGAGTGCTGTTATGCTTTACAAAATCAACCAGAATACATAACATATAATGGCAACATAGAGGTTGTGATCCCAGGGGAACCAAGTTTGAGTCATAGACAGCGATACTTAATACTGTCATGCCTCAAACAATCCATCAGTATCAAACACATTGGGGTAGGAGTTTAGGATGCATAATAGATTCAGAACAGGTAGAATGGAATTACAGCATGCTTAGAATAAAGTACTGAATTAAACACAAGCAGTAGGCAGACAAGAAAACAAAAGTATTAAGTAAACATATTGTTGTGATGCTGAAATCTTAATCAGGACATACCGGTTCAAAGAAGCAACAATACAGTAAAAGCAGGTAGCAGGACTTTGAAGACAGGCCACAGTACGAGTAGCAAGAGAGAATATTTTGAGTATGAGTGTGAGTTTTGAAACTAAGAGTGTTCGTGTGTTTGTGTTAATGAAAGAGCAGGGTATTTATAGTTGAAAATAGGTAGAAAATAAGGCAAGAATCATAGTTTAGCAGTAATTATGGAACTATGTACCAATTAAAATCAAATCGGCATAAGACTTCCTTTAATTAAGGAGTTAAAATCAAACGGTAATGGGCAGAAAATATTTAAGGAAAGAAATCAACTAGAGCATCATGTGCAGAATAGACAATTAGTGGTAAGTACATAGAGGTTTAATTAAGGGAAGAATCTTTGAAATACTCGGTTAACCAAATAAGGTAAGAAACACAGCAAGTTTGCAGAATATGGAGACAATCAGCACATAATAAATCAAGGAGTCAGGGATTCGAAATTACTGATTTGGGGAGAATGACATGGGCTCCCAAATAAACCAAGTTAAAGACAAGAGAATCGAAAGTCCAAAGGGAAGTTTTCAAACCAATCCAAGAAACAGGGAAATCAATAAAACAAGGAAAGAATCAATTACTTAACACACGGGTACAATCAAAGTTACACAAGGAGTGGTTTGAAATCAATCCACAATGGAAGGTCCTTTTAGAGGGAAATTTAGCATATAAAAGAGTGCATGAACATTAGGCATGCGAGGCTGAACTCGTGACAAAGAGAAGCATCATGCAATAGCAAACACAAAGTCAGTAGCTAATGAACTATCGAAACATGGTAGTCACATAGGTCGATTTCACCAACTCAGTAATAGAGAAAAGAGAGAGTATCAGAAGCATGTAAAAGGTCAAGTACAAAGACCTTTCTGAAAAATATAGTTGAGTTTCAATGATAGCAGGAAGTAAAAATCACATAAAGAAACAAGTAGAAACGAAAAGGGTTTCAAATCTAGTCGAGCAACAGATGAAGCGGCTTCAGAAGCTCGAACAGGTCCAAAGAAGTTAGGGTTTTGAAATCAATCAAATTCAGAGCATGACGAACAAGTAAATCACATAGCAAATAGTCTCAGAACTCGAACGAACTCCAAATTTTAGGGTTTTCACCATCAATCGAGTATAGAGATCAAAAACCAGTAATTCAGGCAAAATACTAACAAAAATAAATTCAGAAATCTCAAAAAGGTTAAGGCCCTTAACATGCAAACTCAAGTAAAAGAACAACATAAGGAAACACAGTAGAACATGTTCGAAATAACTTAACAAAACCCTAATATCGGAAAAGATAAGGGGTTTTGACGGTAAAGTTTTAGAAGAAACCTTGAGAAAAACGTTTAGAAGTTTAGAGCAAACACGGATCTAGCCAACTAGATTGGGTACGCAACCATGACTTTCGCGGGACTCGGGAATGCCTAACACCTTCTCCCCGAGTCAAATGAACTCCTTACCAAAAACTCTGGGTGCAATCGGTTTTAGAGTCGAGCGTGCTTTGAAAAGAAAATTTGCTTTTAAATGGTGACTTGGCACACCGAGATTCTAAGTGGCGACTATCTGAACAATATTTTAGAACACAATTTTGTCACTTTTCAATTTTGAGAAAAACCTTTTGAGCTTTATTAATCTTTTATTAATTTTAAGAGGGTTAGTAAAGTAGAAATGGGTGTGACGTGTTTGATTTTCTTACAAAGGATTTCTTATTATGATATTGATGCATGTTGATTAACTATATGAATCAGTAGAATGCTGGCCGGTACTTTTCTATCACTTGTTTTTATCCGCGAAAGACCTTTCTTTTACTGCATTTTATAGAATTTATTTTAATGAAAATTGTAGGGAAAATGATCTTTTGTTTTTAGTCATGACTTTCAACTGTTAGAGAGGCTTATTTTTCATTATTGGCAGCAATTTCCGTCCCAGGTACTAGCCGTGGACCGTGGACCTCTTAAAGGGGCATAGAGGAGTGGAAAGGAAATTCTCAGGTGATATAGCTGGTTGAGCTCTTACTACTAGCCGCTGATTACTTGCCAGATTTTTGCACACGTAAACGACTTTTTTTAAAGAAGATATTGTCCGTATTTAAATTAAAAATATATATATATGCACACATATAAGAGTATGTGTTCTAAATTAAACATATAAAAGCAGGAGCGGATCTATGTAGAGGTGATGGGGTGGTATGCCACCCGGTTTCACTCAAGTAGTATTTCATGTACGGATTGGTATTTCACTAGTATTTCACATAGAAAAGCTATTAAAATAATTAGCGGCACCTCTGCTTACAAAATGCCTGTAGATGTCATGGTCAAAGTAGTCCTTCCCAAGCCCAATAACCCAGATTGATCCACCTACCACTCATACTGAGCCAACTTACTTTTATGTTCCTTCTTTTATCTTCATTTTTATATTTTCTCTCTATATTCAATGTCATATTTATTAGTTCTTGAGATTATAAAAGTATATTTGTCTATGTTTTCTTGTTCTAGATTTCAATTTTTTTTTTTATTTGAATATATTTTTAATCATTTTTCTTTTTTATGTAGTTTATATTATTTTTTCCTTGAAAGGACCAAATATATTCAGTTTCGTTATGATGTGTTTATTTTTGCACAAAAAAACTTTGTAAAGCAAACCAAATTAACTCAAAATGGATCGAACCGAACCGGGGGACTCGAACCTCCACGACCGAATTAATTTAAAATATAGTGAACCGGCCAAATGCATGTATACCCAAACTCAATCTCTTCGACTATTTATACGTTTACTTTAAATACAGTGACACTCGCAATCATCAAATTTTGGATCCACCTCTGTAGAAAAGTAGCCTCTCACGATTTCACCACCGATGTTTTCCAACATTTTATAACAAACTATTCTTCAAGTTTTGCAAAGTTATGGTTTTTTTTTATCTCAAAAAAAATTTATATATATATTCACTTCTAGAATTAAGGAGGTAGCTAGAATCCTTCTTTTAGGAGTCGTCATTTGTCATTGATTGTTTTTTGGGTGGTGAAATAGATACTTATATTAAAGAGAATTTTTCATAAAGCACCATCTTTTAGCCCTAATTAGTCATTTATAGATACCATTTGGTAT
This sequence comes from Nicotiana attenuata, assembly GCF_001879085.1. NCBI lineage: Eukaryota > Viridiplantae > Streptophyta > Magnoliopsida > Solanales > Solanaceae > Nicotiana > Nicotiana attenuata. Next base: position 21,311 of record NW_017672224.1, on the reverse strand, counting down.
ATTACTTGTTATAGATACCTTTTATGTTTTTATATAATGTATTTCATGTATTTAAGCAGTTGTATTCATTAATACAACCAAAAAAATAGGCGTAAAAAGGGGAACTCCAGCTAAGGGTATCTGTGTTTATTTGTATCCAAGCTGAATACAGATAAAATTCAGTAACGTTTTTGCGCAGATTCTGGGAAGTTAAACTTGTTAAAAACGGAAGGAAATAAATTCACATGATAGTCTCCTAATTTAACTCACAGAAATAATACGAGTACACAATAATCTGCTCAAAGAATGCAGAATAATCTTCTCCCTTTATTCGTGAAAAGAAGCAAAAAAACAGAGCATCCAAATTCTTCAATTCTCTTCTCCTTTTTTCGATTGATACAAATTATATACAAAATAAATTATAGTTGCTCTATACATATGGCAAGTTTAACAGTTTTGTTGCGTCATTCTGGCAAGTGGAATGATGAGGGCAATTATATCGATTTTGCAATTGAGGGAATACTGATTAAGGAGTATGCCTCCTTTAATGATCTAGTTGCTTCAATTTCTAATCAACTGGGTATAGATTTGAGCTCAAAGACCATTAAAATACAATACAAAGTAGAAGGAAATTGCACGCCAATGGAAATACACAATGATATGGGCTACAGAGTGTATGTAGAATTGAAAAAAGAGAACAGAGAATTTGGGATGTATCCTTTGTGCATAACTATTATCGAAAAAGATCTTATAGNTTTAAGTTGTTTAGTTGGTTACTCTGGATTACTGTTAATATTGTATCTCCCCATCGCATGTTTCCCCTCCCATGTTGTTAATTGCCTTGTATTCGATTTCCGCTGTATATTTATGACTGCACAGGTTTATGTGGTGTCCGGTCTAGCCTCGTCACTACTTCGCCGGGGTTAGGCTAGACACTTACCAGCACATGGGGTCGGTTGTGCTGATGCTACACTTCTGTGCATTTTTGCACAGGTCCAGGTTTTGAGGAGCAGCAGCAGCAGTAGTACGGTAGCAGGATTTCATTTACGCGAGACTGAGGTAGCCTTGCAGGCGTCCGCAGGCCCGGCGTCTCTTCTCATTGTTTTCTTTTAGACTGTTGCCTCCTTGTTTCGAGACAGACAGCTGTTATATTTCTTTCAGACCTTTGTATTTAGTTTAGTCTTAGTGGTTCGTGAGTAATGTAACACCAAATCTTGGGTAGAGGTTGTTTTTGACTATTCCGCATTTTAAATTCATCATTTTAAGACAGACTTCCGCTATTGTTCTTATTAGACTTTATGTTGTATATTGATGTTATAAACTGTTAAAGATAATTGCTAGTGATGGAAAGGTAATTAAGTTGGCTTGCCTAGCTACCACGAGTAGGCGCCATCACGACTCTGATGGTGGGAAATCCGGGTCGTGACATTGAAGTCCCTATGCTGATTGTACTTTCCCTTCTTTCTCAAGTAGTAGAATATGACGTCCATATGCTATACACAAAAGAGGTTAGTAGATGGTGTGAGTTTAATTGCTTGAACTAAGAAATAATATAGCTGAATACAGATAAATACATATCTACTATAGATGAATATAGATGTTCAGAAATACTTTTGAATTTAGAAGTTGAATACAGCTGAAGATAAATGCAATAGAAATCAGCTGACTACAGCTGATTAAAGCATTTGAATTCAACTGAAATATATATATTATAGATGAATACAGTTGATTAATAAAGCTGAATACAAATGCATACAGAAATTAGCTGAATACACATGAATACAGGTGTTAATAAAGCTGAATACAAATGCATACAGAAATTAGCTGAATACACATGAACATAGGTGTTAATAAAGCTGAATACAAATGCATTCAGGGGATTAAAACTGTTGAATTTAATTGAAAATACCTGAATACAGATGAATACATATGTTGAATAATACTGAATATAGCAATTGAATACAACTGATGCTAGCTGTTTAATACAGTTTAATGCAACTGACCATAGATGAATACAGTTGAATACACCACAATAAAACTGAATACAGCTGAGTATAACTAAGTTACATGCTGCAAAAAACTATAGAAAATACCTTGATTACAAAAGAATTTAGGGGATTAAAACTGTTGAATTTAATTGAAAATACAGTTTAATATAGTTTAATTCAGGGGATTAATACTGAATATAACAATTGAATAAAACTGATGCTAGCTGTTTAATACCCTTCAATGCAACTGACCTTATATGAATACAGTTGAATACATNTGAGCAATTCAAGATAGCATACGGTGTAAGGGAAAACATGTGCATCGTTTCAGATAGAAATGAGAGTATCATTAAATCTGTATAGTGTATCCGGATGTACCGCATTTTGCTTGTATATGGCATCTATGGAACAACGTATATAAGAAATTCAAAAAGAGCCATGCCAAGTTGAGCGAGATAAACTTTTCGATGGCAAAAGCATACACAGAAGCTGAATTTGATAGTCTAATGGAGAAGGTGGAGAAGGTAGATATTTGGGTGAAAGAATACTTAGAGTTAGCTGGTTACGAAAAGTGGGCTAGGTTGTATGCACCTGTTAACAGGGGATGGACAATGACGTCAAATATTGCTGAGTCAATCAATGCCGCACTAGTTTCAGCAAGGGAATTGCCAATATACGACTTCCTCGAAGAAGTTAGGAAGATGTTTGGACGTTGGAATTGTAGTAACTGCAAAGAAGCTACACAGACATACAAGACGCTGGGGAAAAAATACCAGGAGATGCTGGAGTTGAATGAGAGAATGTGTACACGTATGACTGTAAGTTAAATTTTACTGTCATTGCTGTATATATTTTTAGTTAATTTCTGGCAGGAATACAACTGAATAACTGGCAGGAATACAACTGAATACAATCATTTTTAAGTAGAACTACCATTAATATAAATGAATGCAACTACATTCAAGCACCTAACATGCATATTTTTTCATAAATCTGATATGAATACAACTGAATATAACTAATTTACATGCTGAAAAAACTATTGAAATACATCAGAATACAACTAGCTATATGATATGTAAATTTTATATGTATTGTCAATACGTATGATTATAATGCTTTTGTTAGCATACTGTTGCCTAAACTACAGCAGACTTTTGATAAGTTCTGCACTTCTCACAAATGACATTTGGTTGGTCCATATATATGATGTATTCATATATATGCAAATGTTTCTGTTATATGTAACTTACTAATTCAAATAGATACATTTGGTAATTCAGCTAAATGTGTTCAAAGCTTATATTTCTATTTTTAAATGTAGGTGGTACCGTCAAATGAATACTTACATACGGTTAATGATGGTGGGAGGAATTACACAGTCTACCTGTTAGAGAGAAAATGTGTTTGTGGGAGGTTCCAAATTGATGAATTGCCATGCTCACATGCTTGGGCTGTATTGAAGAGCAAGTTTCTAATGCCAGATGAATATTGCTCTAACTACTACAAACCAAGTACAATTGTAGCGACATACGATGTGCCAGTGTACCCGCTACCGGACAAAAATGATTGGAATATACCAGAACATGTAGCAGAGGAGGTTGTACTACCACCCAAATGGAAAAGACCTCCTGGAAGGCCAATGAAGAAGCGCGATAAAACTTTAAGTGAACTGCTGCAACCGAAAAACCAACATTCATGTAGCATATGTGGGCAGGGAGGACATAACAAGTGAACGTATAGAAATGCTCCACATAATAAATAGTTTTATTCTGACATGTATTGGTAGTTAACGATTTTTCAATACTTATGATGACATTAGCAGCTATCTCTTTGTCAAGTAATATATACAGAAATGACTTTCGTTAATATTTCTGGAATACAATTAGTTGATGATTTTGTATACAGTTAAATATATATGAAGTATATATTAAATTAAATACACCAAAATACAACTGAATACATCTGAATAATTTATTTAAATACAGCTAGCTAATACTGAATAATACACTTAAATACAATTCAGAACATCTGACTACATATGAGTACGTACAACCTGTTGTATACATCTGAAGTTGTGTTATGTAATATGTATTATATGATAATGAAAGATATATCTGAGTGTATGTAGCTGAATACAATTGAATACAACTGAAGATAAGCAGGAATACATATGAATAAACCAGTAAAACTGTCATAAAGAAGTTGCAATTGTCATACACGAACAAAAATGTATAAGTGATAAGTTCTTAAAACTAAATAGCATCTATACCGAAAACTACTCAAAACAGTATCCTGAATAATATATATGAAGTATATAGTAAATTTAATACACCTAAATACAACTGAATACATTAAAAAATACATTTAAATACAACTAGCTAATACTGAATAATACACTTAAATACAATTGAGTACACCTGAATATATATGAAGTGTATAGTAAATTTAATACACCTAAATACAACTGAATACATTTAAATACAACTAGATAATACTGAATAATACACTTAAATACAATTGAATACACCTGAATACATATGACTACGTACAACCTGCTTAATACATCTGAAGTTGTGTTATTGTATAATATGTATTATATGAACTTGAAAGATATATCTGAATGGATGCATCTGAATACAATTGAATACAACTGAAGATAAGTACGAATACTTATGAATAAACTAGTGAAACTGTCATTGAGAAGTTGCAATTGTCATACACGAACAAAAATGTATAAGTGATAAGATTTTAAATCTACACCCAATCTACTCAAAACAGTATCCTCCTTGAATCTACACTCCAAAACTAAAATGACCTAAACAATCTGCAACTTTGCCTCCGACTCAGTGAATTGCCTAGCAATCTTTGAAGGTGCTTCATTCTCGCTTATGGCATCAGCTTCTATCTTGCGCATAGCATAGTCCCAGAGGAGAGCACCATATCTTTGACGGAGTAGAGTGGAGTCAAATGTTATTTTTGGAATCTCTCCAATAGTGCTCAGAAATTCTGCGTATGCTGCAACATGCACTCCACAATCCCTAAAAAATAATTTATTAAAACAGTTAAAAATAATTCATACAATTAGATTTGTATACAACATTCAAGAATGATGATTGAATACTTACATGCTGCCCGCTTTCTGTTGAGGCAGATCTGAAATGAAAAAAACTTCAAAGGGATCGTTATGTGACTTGTCATTGTATGCTGGATAAGCAGACCAGTCTATGCCTTGACTATCGCTGTAAAAGCCACTGATTGATAGATACAGAGGAAGAAGCTTAGCTAGCTTATCAATCTCAGAAACTACATAGGCATCATGACCTGAAGATCTGTACGAGTGATACACTTTGATACATCTCTCCTTGAATGTGACAACAGCCAATATCCAGTGTAGTTTGTCCTTCAAGTTGATTGGTATCAAGACATTATCCACAGTATGCCAAGGTACATTAGCATGCAATCTGTAGCCCCTCATATACTCACATACCACGTCCTCTTGTTTGGCTACATTAGCATCACTATCTGTATCTTCATACCTGTCGTATATTTCAGCGATTCTTGTCTCGAATATACAATCAACAGTTGTATACTTGAAGTCCTTATGATGATTGTACTTTCCCTTCTTTCTCAAGTAGTAGAATATGACGTCCATATGCTATACACAAAAGAGGTTAGTAGATGGTGTGAGTGTAATTGCTTGAACTAAGAAATAATATAGCTCAATACAGATAAATACATATCTACTGTAGATGAATAGTTATGTTTAGAAATACTTCTGAATTTAGAAGTTGAATACAGCTGAAGATAAATGCAATAGAAATCAGCTGACTACAGCTGATTAAAGCATTTGAATTCAACTGAAATATATATNTATATATATATATATATATATATATATATATATATATATATATATATATATATATATATATATATATATATATATATATATATATATTATAGATGAATACAGTTGATTAATATAGCTGAATACAAATGAATACAGAAATTAGATGAATACACATGAATTCAGAGGATTAAAATTGTTGAATTTAATTGAAAATACCTGAATACAGATGAATACATATGTTGAATAATACTGAATATAGCAATTGAATACAACTGATGCTAGTTGTTTAATACAGTTTAATGCAACTGACCATAAATGAATACAGTTGAATACAACACAATAAAACTAAATACAGCTGAGTATAACTAAGTTACATGCTGCAAAAAACTATAGAAAATACCTTGATTACAAAAGAATTCAGGGGAACTAAACTGTTGAATTTAATTGGAAATACAGTTTAATCAGGGGATTAATATATGAATACAGTTGAATACATCACAATATACGTTTGAATGAAACAACATGTTGTTATTCAAAAAAAATTAGTCAGTTGGTTGAAAAACTTACATTGTCATCCCATAGCTTCCCGTCAATTGATAGAAGGTAAAACCAATTTTTGGAATTAACTTGATCAACTCCAAAATCCAACGGTATGCGAAGTATTGACTTGTTCTTCTTGTAATGGTCTTACAAATTACTTCTACAAGTATGGTATAAAAATCATTATATACATTTTCAAAAATATGAAAACTTAATACAATAACCGGAGAAAAACTCACTTCTGATCATGTCTAGCTAGAAGACCATCACGAACCCATTTGTCATATTCTTGAATGATTAACATAGGATGTGGCCCCGTTATTGAATCATCCTCAAAGGGGTGTCTTTTCTCAAAAATGGGGGTCAACTTTAAAAATGTACCTGTTGTACATTGAATTCGTGACTTTTTAGGGACTTTTAAATGACAAAACCACGATGAACGGTGAATCTTAAGTTTGTAAAATCACTTACCTCCTGAGTCGAAGTTAGACTCATAAGGCGAAGAGTTCCATCTACTTGGTCGCCGATTCCTATGAGATTGCATTGGTGTGGCTTCAGCTTTTTTTGCACTGGCGTGAATCACAATTCTAGTTTCTGGAATTTGATTGGGAAGAAACTTGCCGTCCAGTTCAAATTGAGATACACAAAATTCTGTAGATACACCCTCTTGAACTTTAGATGGTATGTCGGACGGTACCTCTGATGTAGTTTTCTGGTAGTTGTATGTAACATTGTTAGTGTAGTAACTAAATGTTAGAATACAGTTAAATACAACTCAATATTTAACAGTATCCTGTTAAGATTTAACAATATCAATATTTAACAATATTAAAGACACAAATTCGAGATTAACAATTTAGAATACATCTAAATGTAGCTGAAATACATTTAAATACAGCTCAATATGTTAAGATTTACAAATCAGAATACATCTACATACATCTGAAATACATTTAAATACAGCAGTTAATTGCAATTATATATTAATGTTAACACAGATATAACTACAGTTAAATACATATGCTCAATATGTTAAGAATGTTAAACCTCAACATTATCTCCGACATCTGTGTGAATGCCATCATCACGTCTCCCTATGGGTTCATTTTGCTGATTTTGTTGAATATGGTCTGAAAGCTTCTTGAAGTTATCATTGATCAATGTTGTTAGAGACTTGAACTCTCCCATAACCTTAACAATACAAAAACAATTAGAAGATTGCGGAAAAAATATATGAATGCTAAGCATTAAACTGTAATGTTTAATCTATGGTTAAATACTCACATATTCTTTGAATGAATACAGGTCTTTCCTCAAAGAAGATACTTCATCATTTTGGCCTTGTGGCAACTGATGGTCATGCAAAACTTTATGTCCAATTTCGGAAACACAAACAGGAGGAATGTTGGGATGATATTCTATTTCATTATGATGGCTTTCGTGTTCCTTACGCTTTTTATGGGGCGGTGATGAAGATGGACTAACAATTGCAGCATGTTTCTTCTTACATGGAAGATCGGGTGTCGGAGAAAAGTCATCCGAATCCTCTCCCGATTTGTCTGAATGAGCAAGAGTAGGTCTGTTCTCAACATCGGCGGCTACAAGAGGAATCTGAATAACGGCTAGCTCTATATCGCTTGGACTGATGTCCTTGAAAACAATCTGAAAAAATAAATATAATAAAAGTCTAACTGTATTCTTCCAAATGCAGATCTGGAATACAATATGATATTTCTATTGAAGATAAGGCAGAGTTGATGATTTGGAAATAATATGCATATGTATGAAGAATAATATTGAAGGTTACAACAGTTGTATATTGCTGTATGTATATGTATATTATTGTAGGCAGTAAATGCATTCAACTGTATGCAGAATCTGTATGGATTTGTATACAAGTTTATGCAGCTGATTATTAGTCCATATCCATTTGTATACATGTATCTTGAATCTATATGCAAGTATTTATTTCTGTAAGCATTAGTATCCAAATGTATACAGCTGTCTGCATCAATATCTTCTTGCAGCTGATTATACAAGTATTTCTATCTGTATGTATTTGTATATAAATGTATTTTGCAACTGAATGCAGAAACTACAGCAGGTATTGAAGCATCAAAAATGTATGTGAATGCAACTGCATACTTCTATATGCAAACATATGCCTATTAATTATTAATAAAATCTAAACTAGCACTGATACACTTCGTATATTACCATGTTTCCGGTGTCATTGAACATGCCGTTCATCAGATAAGAAAAGGTTGGCTGATTTTTGATGGTTCTCCAATTGAGTACTCTAGGGACCACGTCATCAACTCGGAGTGCAATTTTGGAATCAACAGAAGAACAACACTCATAAAACCACACTTGCATAGCTAGGGGCATCCCAGCTATCCTGTAATACTTCTTCACAGCATCCATCTTCTTGCTAATCGATTTTGTCAACATCTCAAATGCTTTTAAACCCCAATGATATTCAGAATAGCGCCCACTCTCTACCAAGTCAAAATGTAGCCTTGGTATGGTTGTACTGTTTTTCTCGGATGAAAAAATGAAGGTGTGTATGAAATACAACAAAGATATCTTCAAGGCATCAACATCATTGTCGGGACCCCAGCTCTTCTCAGCAAAGCATTTCATCAAATGTTTCTTCTTGACAAGATTAGCACCTCCAAAGTAAGTCTCAATAAGCCGGTTAGGAACCTTTTCACTAAACTCAAAATCAGCATCATTACCAACACATTTGAGGCCAGTCACAAGCGCAAACTCCTTTAATGTGAAATGTAATGAAGTACCATTGACGTGTATTGCAAATACATTGTTAGGAGTACCTTCTACCTGGAGAGCCATGAAGCATCTGAAGAGTTGATGTTGGACTTCACAACGCTTCATTTGAAGAAAATTTCCAAAGCAAGTATTACCAAGTTGTTGGTACTGAACAGGAGTAAGGTTCTCTTTTATATCGGAGACTATATCAGTGTTAGTATACACACTGATATGGGGTGCAAATTTTGGCTGCTGTTTGACAAAAAACTTAATTCCCTGCATTTGACATGAATAAAAACATATAAATACAACTAAATACACTGACAAGGCTAATTACATATAAAACAACTGGATACAACACAAATGACATTAATTTATCATACATGAATACATATGAATACAACTAAATACAGAATGGAACTTTAAACTGTTGAAAACAACAAATAAATACAATGAAATTGAAAGGAAAAACAGTGATGGGAACCTTGAAAGAAACTTAAAAAGACAACTATAAAAATACATGAGAATACATATAAATACATATAAATACAACTGAATACATGAATAATACAATTGAATTTCATTAGAAAATTACCTTTTCTTCAACTTTATCTGAGGTTTTCAATTCTTCAACCTCCTTCCCCTTGACAGATGAAGCTTCATAGATATGGTTTTTCCTCTTTTCCCGAATGGGAAGTGTTGTCTCCTTCATTGATTTCTCGACTTTATCATTTCGAGCTTTTGTTCTCTTCTCCAAATCAATATCTTTGGCTAAACCTGCGCCGAATTCACCTTGAGTGATTTGCAATGAGAAAGAGGGCCCATCGAAATTGAGAAGTTTAGTGGGTATACCTCTAGTAATCAACTTGTGGGTTGTATTCTCAGTCATTGTAACAATACGACTTGGGTACTGTTGATTAGATACAATTTGGTTAGTCGAGAGGTTGAGAACAAGCAAAAATGGCGAAAAATCAAAAAACAAAAATATGCATTAGGGTTTACCGAGATTGGGGAAGGAGGAAGCTGTGAATGAGAGCGAATGAGAGCAATATAATTTTAACCGCGATTACAGGGGATTTGAAAGTATCAATTTAGAGAGAAGGGGGGAAAACTTGTATTGAGAAGTTGTATGTAAAAAGGTATCTATGAGAGAGAGAATCTGAGAATGGAGATGGTGAAATTAAACGTAGCGTGTATAATGGCTTAAGTGTAGGAGATACCCAAAATTAGAATTTTTGCTATAAATCATATAACATATCTATAGGATGTAATTTATTGAAATGGTATTTATTTTAAATAAATAGGGGGTTAAGCTATTCTATAGGAAGTAAAAATTCCTATATTAAACTAAGTAAACGTCATTAAATATTTTTAGTCTACGCTCTGGACAAGCTAAAATCAACATTGGTACAGGCGTAATAATGTGGATCTTCCTCTGTAATAATGAGATATGTACGCTACAGGACTTTACGTACCTAAATCATATAACCAACACGTATAAAATCTTCTGAATAACACATGCAACACATTGTATATGTACCTCTCCTTATTACGTATATAAAACGTATATGATTATTAGAGTGGACTCAAACGTATGCAATAAACGTGGTCTGTGGAGCAGCAAACAATGACCTAATCGGTGAACCATATCTTTCTTGCTCGCGAAAATGGTGCCTTTAAAACAAATTAAAACCATGGAGAAAACTTGGGATCTTTACACAAATAGCCAACTAAATTTAAGGTTTATTGTGACGACCCAAAGGGTCATCACCTATTTTCTCTTTCATCCCGTGCTTCTGAGGCCTTGAAAACCTCATTTTTACTTGCCTCGATTTGCGTGCGCAGTCCGGGCGCGTAGCCGGAAAGATTATATGTTAAATTCTGTGAAAAATTTTAAAATGTAATTTTAAAATGATTAAAGTTGACTTCGGTAAATATTTTTGGTAAACGGACCCGGACCCGTGATTTGACGGTCCCGGAGGGTCTGTAGAAAAATAAGGGACTCGGGCATGTGCCAGGAGTCGAAATCCGAGGTCTAGAGCCCGAAAAAAGAATTTTTCTGTGAAATTGTTTTTCTGGAATTATTAAGGAAAATGGAAATGAAAATTGATTAAAAGACTGTAGTATCGGGCTCGTATTTTGGTTCCGATGCCCGGTACAAGTCTTATATATGGTTTAAGCGCTTTCTGTGAAATTTGGTCGAAATCGGACGTCATTTGACGTGTTTCGGACCTAAATATCTAAAATTTGAAGTTTATGAAGTTTGATGAAAAAGTGATGATTTTGAGATTTGATTCCTCGTTTATGATGTTATTTTGGCGATTTGATCGCACGGTTAAGTTCGTAGGATGTTGTTGAGTTAGTGTGTGTGATTGGTTAGGAGCCCCGAGGGCTCGGGAGTGTTTTCGGAGGTGTTCGGGGTGTTATTAAACTTAGAATGATAGCAGATTTTCTGCAATTTTTGCTCAGATAATTGCTTCTTCGCGTTCGCAGCACTCAGCTCGCGTTCGCGTACCAGTGGGCTTTCCCTTCTTCGCGTTCGCGGACAAGTCCCCGCGTTCATGTAGCCTTGGTTTCCCCTTCACCGCGTTCGCGAGCCCCATCTCGCGTTCGTGTACAAGCAAATCCCGGACCCAACCCCATCCTTCTATGTGTTCGCGACTAGCATCTCGCGTTCGCGATGCTTTGACTCATCTAACACGGCCCCCTTCCCGCGAACGCGAAGGGCATTTTTGCCCAGTGATTTTTAAAGCTCAAAAACAGACCAGTGACGGGATTATTCCCAAATTTCACACGAGCTCTTCTTCTCCACAGCCCCTAGGTGACTTTTAGAGCGATTCTTCACCAAAGCTTCTTGGGTAAGTATTTTCTAACTCGTTTTCTTCATTTTCCATCATCATTTATCAAATTCCTAGACCTAAATCATGTAACTTAAGGTGTAAATTGGGGGAAAAGGGTAGAATCAGGGCTTTTGAATTTTCTTTGATTTAGACCTCATTTTGGGGTCGAATTTGAAAACAAATTGTATATTCGGGCTCGTGGGGGAATGGGTGAGATGGAATTAGTTTGAACCTCGGGTTTTGACCAAGCGGGTCCGGGGTCGATTTTTGGAATTTTGGGTAGAAAGCTTAGAAATTCATATTTAGGCATTGGGTTTAGTTTTTTTAGCTATTATTAATATTGTAAAGTCATTATTTCATAGATTTGACTGAGTTGGAGCCGAATTCGAGGGGTAAAGCTGTGCTAGAGGCTTGAGTTGATTTTGGAGCATTTGAGGTAGGTGTTTGAGCTAACTTTGGCTTGAGGGAATAGGATTAGAGTGTTGTTTGCTAATTGCTAAATATTGAGTACGGTGTATAGGCATGGTGACGAGTATCTATACACCGGTGTCTAGCATGACCGTGGGTCCTTGTATGTACTTATCCTAATATTGTTATGACTCTTTCATGTTAATGATGAATTCTATGCAATGTGAAGAGTATGAGGACTAATTATGAATTGTAAATTCTTTGGAGCATTGGCTCGAACGATAAAAAGTCTATTGAGTAAGAAATGAAAGAAATAGAAAGAGATATGATTAATCCCTTGCCGGGATGGTTTGAGTATATTGATTATCTCCCTTGCCGGGATGTGAAGGTATTGTTGTTGCTCCCTTGCCGGGATTTAGCGGTTAATTGTGTAATTCCCTTGCCGGGACAGTTATCTATGTTTTTCCTTTGGGTTTTCAGTTATCTATATTTTTTTAAGACTTCCGCTTTTATTTAAATGACTCGTATTATTATTATTGTTGGGATGTTATCAAAAAATGTTTAAAGGCTTGGCTTGCCTAGCTCCGATAGTAGGCGACATCACGACCCCCGATGGTGAGAAATCCGGGTCGCGACAAGTTGGTATCAGAGCTCTAGGTTACATAGGTCTCGCTACTCACGGACAAACTTGGTAGAGTCTGAGGGATCGGTACGGAGACGTCTGTATTTATCCCCCAGAGGCTACAGAGTTCGGAAAAACTTCACTTTTGTTCTTTCTTGTCGTGCGATTCTGTTTCTCAAATACTGATTGTCTTTCTACTCTGTTCTTTCGCACATGGCGAGAACACGTGCTTCCTCTTCTACCGTGCAGCAGCCCCAGCCCCCAGCAACAGCTCCTGCGAGGGGCAGAGGCCGAGGCCGTACCAGAGGCCGAGGCAGGGCAGAGCTCAGCCCCGGGCAGCAGTCCCAGAGGCGGAGCCTCATATTGACTATGATGATGAGGTTCCAGCCCCAGCAGCTCCGGTGGGCCCAGCTCAGGTCCCAGGAGGGGTCATGGTCACCCCAGATCTTCAGGACGCTTTAGTCAGATTGGCAGGCTTTATGGAGAGCGTCACTAGAGCGGGTTTGCTTCCAGTAGCACCAACCACTTCTCAAGCGGGAGGAGGAGTTCAGACTCCTGCTACACGTACTCCTGAGCAGGTAGCTCCCCAGGCTCAGGTTCCAGTGGTTCAGCCAGCTGTGGCAGTTCAGCCAGGTATTGTGACTCAGGCCGGCGATGGAGCGGCTATGTCCTCAGATGCTTTGTGGAGGCTTGATAGGTTCTCCAAACTCTTCACCACCACATTCAGCGGTGCTTCATCAGAGGATCCACATGATTTCTTATTCAGCTGCCATGAGATCCTTAGGACTATGGGTATTGTGGAGACCAATGGGGTCGACTTTGCCACCTTTCGGCTTACAAGATCCGCCAAGACTTGGTGGAGGGACTATTGTTTATCCAGACCAGCAGGGTCGCCAGCATTGACATGGGATCAGTTCGCAGAGTTATTTTTGGAGAAGTTTCTCGCAGTCACTCAGCGGGAGGTACTTCGCAGGCAGTTCGAGCGCCTCCAGCAGGGCTCCATCACAGTCACCCAGTATGAGACGCGGTTCAATGATTTGGCACGCCATGCTATTGTTATACTCCCCACAGAGCGAGAGAGGGTGCGGAGGTTTATTGATGGATTGATTCAGCCGACCCGTCTCTAGATGGCTATGGGAGCTGGTAGTGAGATTTCTTTTCAGGAGGCGGCCAATGCGGCCCGTAAAGTGGAGATGGCTCTTGCACGAGAAGGTGGTCAGGTGTCGGATAAGAGGCCTCGTCATTCTGGTAGGTTCAGTGGTACCTCGTCTGGAGGTAGGGATTCTTATGGTAGAGGCCATTCACCGAGACCCTTTCAGTCAGCACTCCAGGTTTCTCATAGTACTCCAGGCGGTGGTGGTTCTCAGCAGCATTATTCTGATCAGCATCCCATCAGTGCACCGCCACTTTAGAGTTTCCGGGGAGGACATACAGGTCGTCAGGTCCAGCAGTCTCAGCAGCCGATGGCTTGTTATGGTTGTGGTGACCCGAGTCACATTGTCAGATTTTTCCCTTGAGCCTCGGGTAGCTCTCAGCAGCAGGATCCTCACCCCATGATTCAGGCACCAGGTGATCCACAACTTGCCCAGCCAGCTAGAGGCGGGGGTAGGGATCATAAAGGTGGAGGTAGAGACCATAGAGGTGGAGCTCGGAACGGTAGAGGTAGGGGTCAGCCAGTACCAGAACGTCCCAGAGACATGGTTCAGGGAGCTGGGGCCCAGCCCCGGTGTTATGCTTTGCCAGCCAGGCCAGAGGCTGAGTCTTCGGATGCTGTTATTACAGGTACTATTCTGGTCTGTGATAGGGATGCTTCAGTGCTATTTGACCCTGGGTCTACGTATTCATATGTGTCATCTTATTTTGCACCCTACTTGGTTATGCCTAGTGATGCCTTGAGTGTTCCTGTATATGTATCTACACCAGTGGGTGATTCTATAGTGGTCGACCGAGTTCATCGTTCCTATGTGGTAGTATTTGAGGGTCTGGAGACCCGTGTTGATTTATTGCTCTTAGACATGGTGGATTTCGACGTTATATTAGGGATGGATTGGTTGTCCCAGTATCATGCTATCTTAGATTGTCACGCCAAGACCGTGACCTTGGCTTTGCCAGATTTTTCCCGATTGGAGTGGAGAGGGACCCCGGGACATGCCACCCGCAGTGTTATTTCATATGTGAAGGCTCGACGTATGGTTGAAAAGGGGTGTCTAGCTTATCTGGCGTATGTTCGCGATTCCAGCACAGAGGTTCCTTCTATTGACTCTGTTCCTATTGTTCGGGAGTTCCCCGAGGTTTTCCCTTCAGACCTGCCGGGTATGCCGCCCGACAGGGATATTGATTTCTGTATTGATCTAGCCCCAGGCACGTAGCCCATTTCTATTCCGCCGTATCGCATGGCCCCGCCAGAGTTGAAGGAGTTAAATGACCAGTTACAAGATTCGCTAGAGAAGGGTTTTATCAGGCCTAGTGTTTCTCCTTGGGGTGCGCCAGTGTTATTTGTGAAGAAAAAGGATGGATCGATGAGGATGTGCATTGATTACCGGCAATTGAACAAGGTGACGATAAAGAACAAGTATCCACTGCCGAGGATTGATGATTTGTTTGACCAGCTTCAGGGTGCAAAGGTGTTTTCAAAGATAGACTTGAGATCTGGCTACCATCAGCTGAGGATTAGGGCCTCTGATATCCCTAAGACAGCATTCCGCACTCGGTACGGGCATTATGAGTTTTTGGTCATGTCATTTGGGTTGACCAATGCCCCGACCGCATTTATGGAGTTGATGAACTGAGTGTTCAGACCTTACTTGGACTTGTTCGTGATAGTCTTTATTGATGATATTCTGGTGTACTCCCGCAGCTAGGAGGAGCACGAGCAGCACCTTAGAGTGGTTCTTCAGACTCTGAAGGACAGTCAATTGTATGCTAAGTTCTCGAAGTGCGAGTTCTGGTTGAGTTCGGTTGCATTTCTGGGTCATGTTGTATCAGCAGAGGGTATTCAGGTGGACCCGAAGAAGATTGAGGCAGTCAAGAACTGGCCTCGACCAGCATCAGCTACTGAGATTCGGAGTTTCTTGGGGTTAGCAGGTTATTACCGCCGGTTCGTGGAGGGATTTTCATCCATAGCAGCCCCGATGACCAGATTGACCCAGAAGGGTGCCCAGTTCAGATGGTCAGACGAGTGTGAGGTGAGCTTTCAGAAGCTCAAGACAGCTCTGACTACGGCACCGATATTGGTTTTTCCCACAGGCTCAGGACCCTATACAGTTTATTGTGATGCTTCCCGTATTGGGCTTGGTGCGGTATTGATGCAGGATGGCAGAGTCATTACTTATGCTTCGAGGCAATTGAAGATCCACGAGAAGAATTATCCGGTCCATGATCTAGAATTGGCAGCCATTGTTCATGCTTTGAAGATTTGGAGGCATTACTTATATGGTGTGACATGTGAGCTGTACACCGATCACAAGATTCTGCAATACTTATTAGAGCAGAAGGAGTTGAACTTGAGGCAGCGGAGGTGGTTGGAGTTATTGAAGGATTATGATGTTACTATTTTGTACCACCCGGGGAGGGCCAATGTGGTGGCCGATGCATTGAGTAGGAAGTCCGCCAGCATGGGTAGTCTTGCTTATATTCCGGTCAGCCAGAGACCGCTTGCTTTGGATATTCAGGCCTTGGCCAATCGGTTTGTGAGATTGGACATTTCTGAGCCTAGCGGAGTGTTAGCTTGCACGGTCTCTCGTTCTTCATTGTTGGAGCGTATTCGTGATCGGCAGTTTGATGACCCCCATTTGTGTGTCCTGAGAGACACGGTGCAGCATGGAGGTGCCGCGGAGGTGACCTTAGATGATGACGGTGTTTTGAGGTTGCAGGGGTGAGTGTGTGTGCCCAATGTCGATGGGATTCGAGAGTTGATCTTAGCGGAGGCCCATAGTTCTTGGTATTCTATTCACCCGGGCGCCGCGAAGATGTACCAGGACTTGCGGCAACATTATTGGTGGCGTAGGATGAAGAAAATATTGTTGCATATGTGGCTTGATGTTTGAACTGTCAGCAGGTTAAGTATGAGCATCAGAGGCCTAGTGGTTTGTTTCAGAGGATTGAGCTTCCCGAGTGGAAGTGGGAGAGGATTACTATGGATTTTGTTACTGGACTTCCGATGACTCGAAAGAAGTTTGATGCTATTTGGGTCATTGTTGATAGGCTGACCAAGTCAGCGCATTTTATTCCTGTTGCAGTCACTTATTCATCGGAGAGGTTAGCTGAGATCTACATCCGAGAGATCATTTGCCTTCATGGGGTGCCGGTATCTATCATTTCGGACCGGGGTACGCAGTTTACCTCGCGCTTCTGGAGAGCAGTTCAGCAGGAGTTGGGCACCCAGGTTCAGTTGAGCACAGCATTCCACCTTCAGACGGACGGCCAGTCCGAGAGGACTATTCAGATATTGGAGGATATGCTCCGAGCCTGTGTCATTAATTTTGGAGGCTCGTGGGACCAATTTTTGCCCTTAGCAGAGTTCGCCTACAACAACAGCTACCAGTCCAGCATTCAGATGGCTCCATATGAGGCGTTGTATGGTAGGCGATATCGGTCTCCGGTCGGATGGTTTGAGCCGGGAGAGGCTCGGTTATTGGGTACAGATTTAGTTCAGGAGGCCTTGGATAAGGTCAAGATCATTCAGGACAGGCTTCGTTCGGCTCAGTCGCGGCAAAAGAGTTATGCGGATCGTAAGGTTCGAGATGTAGCTTTCATGGTTGGTGAGCGGGTCTTGCTCCGAGTGTCGCCTATGAAGGGCGTGATGAGATTTGGGAGGAAGGGCAAGCTTAGCCCTAGGTTCATTGGTCCATTTGAGATTCTCGATCGTGTGGGAGAGGTGGCTTACAGACTTGCCTTGCCGCCCAGCTTGTCAGCCGTGCATCCAGTGTTTCATGTGTCCATGCTTCGGAGGTATCACGGCGATCCAGAGCACGTGTTAGATTTCAGCACCGTCCAGTTGGACAAGGATCTGTCTTACGAGGAGGAGCCGGTAGCCATTCTAGACCGGCAAGTTCGACAGTTGAGGTCGAAGAGTTTTCCTTCAGTGCGTGTCCAGTGGAGAGGTCAGCCTCCTGAGGCATCGACCTGGGAGTCCGAGTCTGATATGCGGAGCTGCTATCCTCATCTATTTCCCGACTCAGGTACTTCTTTCTTTTGTCCGTTCGAGGACGAACGGTTGTTTTAGAGGTGGAGAATGTGACGACCCAAAGGGTCATCACCTGTTTTCTCTTTCATCCCGTGCTTCTGAGGCCTTGAAAACCTCATTTTTACTTGCCTCGATTTGCGTGCGCAGTCCGGGCGCGTAGCCAGAAAGATTATATGTTAAATTCTGTGAAAAATTTCAAAATGTAGTTTTAAAATGATTAAAGTTGACTTCGGTCAACATTTTTGGTAAATGAACCCGGACCCGTGATTTGACGGTTTTGGAGGGTCCGTAGAAAAATAAGGGACTCGGGCATGTGCCCGGAGTAGAAATCCGAGGTCTAGAGCCCAAGAAAAGAATTTTTCTCTGAAATTGTTTTTCTGGAATTATTAAGGAAAATGGAAATGAAAATTGATTAAAAGACTGTGGTATCGGGCTCGTACTTTGGTTCCGACGCCCGGTACAAGTCTTATATATGGTTTAAGCTCTTTCTTGGGTAAGTATTTTCTAACTCGTTTTCTTCATTTTCCATCATCATTTATCAAATTCCTAGACATAAATCATGTAACTTAAGGTGTAAATTGGGGAAAAAGGGTAGAATCAGGGCTTTTAAATTTTCTTTGATTTAGACCTCGTTTTGGGGTCGAATTTGAAAACAAATTGTATATTCGGGCTCGTGGGGGAATTTGTGACATGGAATTGGTTCGAACCTCGGGTTTTGACCAAGCGGGTCCGGGGTCGATTTTTGGAGTAGAAAGCTTAGAAATTCATATTTAGGCATTGGGTTTAGTTTATTTAGCTATTATTAATACTGTAAAGTCATTATTTCATAGATTTGACTAAGTTGGAGCCGAATTCGAGGGGTAAAGCTGTGCTAGAGGCTTGAGTTGATTTTGGAGCATTTGAGGTAGGTGTTTGATCTAACTTTGGCTGAGGGAATAGGATTAGAGTGTTGTTTGCTAATTGCTAAATATTGAGTACGGTGTATAGGCATGGTGACGAGTATCTATACACCGGTGTCTAGCATGACCGTTGGTCCTTGTATGTACTTATCCTGATATTGTTATGACTCTTCCATGTTAATGATGAATTCTATGCAATGTGAAGAGTATGAGGACTAATTATGAATTGTAAATTCTTTGGAGCATTGGCTCGAACGATAAAAAGACTATTGAGTAAGAAATGANCTTCTCCTTCAAGCCTTAGGACCCCATTGAAGCCTCCCTTCTTCAAGGTCACTTGGGTAAGTAATTCCCCACCTAATTCCTTCGTTTTTCTTCATTAATTAGTGAATTCCTAGGCCTAAAACATGAAATCAAAGTAGAAATTAGGGGTTTTGGGTAGAGTTAGGGTTTTGAGAATTTTGGGTGATTCAACCTCAATTTGGGGTCGAATCTTAAAACAAATTGCATATTTGAACTCGTGGGGTTATGGGTGATTGGGTTTTGGTCCGAGCCTCGTGTTTGGACCATGTGGGCCCGGTGTCGAATTTGGGTATTTTTGGAAGAATGCTAGGAAATTCATATCTAGGCTATGGGATGTTGCCATTGAGTCTTTATTGATATTATTGAATTAATTATGCCTAGATATCATTGTTTCGGAGTCGGATTGTAGAGGAAAGGCGGTATTTGAGGATCGATTGCTATTCTTTGGACCGAGGTAAGTGTTTGATCTAACTTTGGCTTGAGGGAATAGGATTAGAGTGTTGTTTGCTAATTGCTAAATGTTGAGTACGGTGTATAGGCATGGTGACGAGTATCTATACACCGGTGTCTAGCATGACCGTTGGTCCTTGTATGTACTTATCCTGATATTGTTATGACTCTTCCATGTTAATGATGAATTCTATGCAATGTGAAGAGTATGAGGACTAATTATGAATTGTAAATTCTTTGGAGCATTGGCTCGAACGATAAAAAGACTATTGAGTAAGAAATGAATGAAATAGAAAGAGATATGATTAATTCCTTGCCGGGATGGTTTGAGTATATTGATTATCTCCCTTGCCGGGATGTGAAGGTATTGTTGTTTCTCCCTTGCCGGGATTTAGCGGTTAATTGTGTAATTCCCTTGCTGGGACATTTCTTATTATTTATTTATTCCCTCGCCCCGTTTGGTTGTTGATTACTGTTTGGGTGAGGAAGAGTGAATATTTGCACGAAAGGTCATTCCGTGCCATGTTTTGATTATATTTGCACGAAGGGTCATTCCGTGCCATGTTTTGATTATATTTGCACGAAGGGTCATTCCGTGCCATGTTTTGATTATATTTGCACGAATGGTCATTCCGTGCCATGATTTGAGAGTATGAGAGGGAAAGCACGAAGGTTGATGCCGTGCACTTTACTTGATTATTTTTGGTGAGGATGAGAGTAAAAGCACGAAGGTTGATGCCTTGCAACTGTTGACTTTCCTGCTCTCATTAATTATTGTTATTGCCCTGTTGCTTACTTAAATTGTTAACTTTATATCCGGACTGTATTTTCCCCCCATAGTATGCTCCCCTCCCTTTTAACTGTTTAATTTCTTTGATTTTTCCTTTCATTGCATATATATATATGTATATATATTGAACTGCACAGGTTGGTTTGGTAGTCCTGTCTAGCCTCGTCATTACTTCGCCGGGGTTAGGCCAGGCACTTACCAGCACATGGGGTCGGTTGTGCTGATGCTACACTTCTGTGCTTTTTTGCACAGATCACGGTACCGGAGCAGCTTTTGGACCACAACAGTAGGATATTGATCAGGAGCTAACTTCAGTCCAGGGACTCACGAGAAGCCTAGCTGGCGTTCGCAGGACGGAGTCCCTTTCTTTGTTATAGTTTGTTTCCCTTGTACCGAGACAAACATTGATGTATTTCTATTCAGGCTTGTTTTTAGCACTCTTTAGTAGTTCGTGAGTTAGCGACACCAGTCTTGGGTAGAGAAATGTTAAACTTCCGCATCTTTGGGTTTTCAGTTATCTATGTTTTTTTAAGACTTTCGCTTTTATTTAAATGACTCGTATTATTATTATTATTGTTGGGATGTTATCAAAAAATGTTTAAAGGCTTGGCTTGCCTAGCTCCGATAGTAGGCGCCATCACGACCCCGATGATGGGAAATCCGGGTCGTGATATATATATATATA
>NW_017672223.1:190293-208064 GCF_001879085.1 Nicotiana attenuata | reverse complement strand
CTTTGCATCTTTTTTCCTGAAATTAATAGATCCTACGCCTAGGTTTTTATTTCAACTCATAAATAAAGGTTGGCTAATTAATGAATCGGGTCAGCCCCTGACAACTTTATCCGAGTTGCCTAATGCAGACTCTCTGTTTAAATACATGTGTTGAACCAGTCCGCTCGCTGCTTAATTTAATCTAAGACCAAATTAGTATTTGTCAAGGCATGCTAAACTAAATGATTGTTTGACTTCTGGGGTTAATTTGAGCCTTGTATGCTTGCTTGTCCTCCCCTTTTACTTGATACTTGTTTCGAATGTCGAGCTAGAATTTTATCCTTTAAACTCCACAAAGGCCCCCATCCCTTTCTTCCCCTTTAGGATTAGAAGTCCTAATACCCCGGGACTAATAGGATTGGGACGGGTAGTAGCATGCGATAAGTAAACGATACCGTTCCGCACTTTAATACCTTAACGGGGTGGGAAGGGTAGACATGAAGATGATGATTACATGATAACACTCCGCGTACAACTAAGTACCAGTGTTGTGCGAATGATCCATGTAATGTATAAACCTAGGACCCCTTTCTCCTTCTTTATTAGTTTAACAAAATTTTCTGAATCTTTAAAGCTATTGCATTTTCAATTTCTGCTTCTCGCATGATCTTTCGGATTATTTGCACTAAGTACTTGACCTTTTCCTCTACTTGTACATTTTTACAAAAATTGCTCCTTTAAAATTCAGCACATCTTTTAACCTTTTGTGCTTCTTGTACTTGTTTATTTACATTTACATCTAAAGTCACAATTGTAGCATGGCCGGGAACCACACTAGTGGATCTTGAGGGGTGCCTAACACCTTCCCCTCGAGATAATTTCAAGCCCTTACCCAAAACTCTGGTCTGCATCTTTAATTCTTCTAAAAAGTGTCCTAATGCACTATAATCATTAGGTGGCGACTCTCCAAACTCTCAAAAAACCCAATTCCCAAAGTGGGAAAAGAGTTGTCTTCCCAAATGTCGTGAACCCGATTCCGCGAGGAAAAAAAAAGGGGGCGTCGACAGCATGGCGACTCTGCTGGGGACTTCTTTAGGCTTTTACCATTGCATGTTATATGTGACTTTATTGCTTTTGTTTAATGTCTTTATTTGAAACTAACTTGTTTCTTTTGTTTCTTTTTCTTTAATTACTTTCATTTATTGCTTTTCCATCAATACTGTTGTAATTTCTAAGCAATCATTGTAAACTTTATTGTATGAACGTGAAAATACATGTCAATTTATTTCATCCTTGTAAACTGCATCTTCAACATCATATTCCACTCGTGCCAAACAAATACTATAGCAACGCTTATAATGAGTAGTTGCGCACTTCCAATACTACCACCCCCTAAATTTAGCAAAGGCATATTTGCGGTAAAACCAGTCGATCAACGGTGTAGTCGACGGTTCCGTGCCTTTCCCTCTTGAGTTGTCCGCTCAAGGGTACCAGTCTAGCACTTCAAGATAGAAACCTTACTCCGTTAAACTGTACATGCATCATGGTCAAACCTAGCCGAGTCAGTTATGTTGTCCACATAATGACTCATTAAGATAGCCTTGTCCAAAGTCCACCGGGTTTCCTTGAAACCCAAACGGACACCTCCACGTTCTGTGCATTTATTTGGAGAACTTAGGTGCTTTGCTATGCTAATTATTGATTTAAATAGTCGAGTCTTGTGGGGGTAAGGGCCTAACACTCTGTTTTGCAGAAAATGAGGCACGAGATCCCCAGATTTGGCATGGTAACCAACATTCATCCAAGGCTACTGAATTGGTGGAACGACCTCCATTCTAGTGATCAAACACTTGTCCGCAAATACCTAGGGAATCTGCCTTCTCTCCTAGAGATTCAACCTAACAACAGAATCATAGAGGCTGCAACATTGTTCTGGGATAGTGACAAATTTGTGTTCTGCTTTGGTGATCTAGAGATGACTCCTTTACTTGAAGAGATAGGGGGTCTAGCTGGAATTCCTTGGGAGACTCCAGGTCTGCTTATGCCAGAAAATCGCAAAGGAAGGGGTTTCCTTAAAATGATGGGGTTGAAGAAAAACCCAGACTTAACCTGTTTGAAAGACTCCTACATCCCGTTTGACTATCTATACGAAAGGTACGGCCATAGCAAGTCATACCGTACCTATTCAGACGAATTTGCTATCACCTCATTGGGGCATGTCCATAGAAGGGTCTTTGTTTTCATGTTTTGCTTTTTGGGGATGATCGTGTTCCCTATGAAGAAGGCTAGGATCCACACCAGACTAGCCATGGTAACCAAAACTTTGATGGAAGGGATTGGTGGGCAAACTTTCAGCATAGTGCCCATGATCGTCGCCGAGATATACCGCGCCTTGAACAAGTGTCAACAACAAGGCAGTCATTTTGAGGGTTGCAACTTATTGCTTCAGCTTTGGCTCATGGAACACCTTCAGAAAGGAGAATACCGACAGGAGATCCTACACAGAGATTGGAATCCATTCTAAAAACTTTGCCCCAGTTTCTAAAACAAGGGAATTTGATTCTTTTTTTTTTTGGAATTTCCCACTCTCAACTTCGTGAGATTATGAAATATTTTATTTGGTATGACCGAACCGTAAGGCTGCCTACGTATCTTGTGGTGACAAGAATCAGGTCAAACGTAGTTCACAAAGATAGTGAGCATCGGGAAATACAAGAAGCCCATCAGAAATTGATCGAGGAGTGGAAAGAAATGGCTGTCAACGCCAACAATCGACTAGGATATTTAGAGCGGGGTCTAGTAGAGCTGGAAGGAAAGTTCATCAAGAGGATCGAAGACTGCCAAAAGCCGAAGAAAATGCGGGCGGACATCTGGCCCAAGCCTACTTACTGCTAGGACTACGCGAGTTGGTGGAGCTGTTCGAGGGAGACAAGACTGCCAAATCTGGGGAAGGTCCTTCTGGGACCAAGTAGTTAGGAGTCCTTTATTTTGCTTTAATGATGTAATAAGGCCAATGGCCACTAGTGACATTTACTTTCTATTATTTAGAGTCGTTCTGGATTCGTCTTATTTTTATCAATAAAATGAGGCATTTAGCATTATAAGTTCTCCAAAACTATTTGTCGCTAGGCCTACCTCGGGCACAACGAGGCACCAAAATTAGGGCGCGATTTATATTCTCACCCAATGTGTTTAAATACCGCAATACTTTTTCCTCAGAACCCGCACTAACTTGTTACCTTTTTGTTTTTTTCTTTTATTTTTATTCCCCTCCCCAAAGGTTAGTTCGTGCATTCTGGCACCATCAGCATACTCCACAAGATCCAAGGGCCCTCCACCTCCTCCTCTTCCGAGTCCTGTCCGGAACAAAAACAAAGGCAAAATGGGAGATACAAGCGCCAGAAAGGAGATTGAGATTCCTCAGGGTACCCCGGTTGCTAAGGAAACTACTGCACAACTGGAACAAAAGCTGTTGAAATTTCGAGAAGAACTAGATCAGGTTCGGAATTTGGCAAACCTGTCATTTTCCCTCATCGCTCCTGATGTCAACACCCAAAATCCCGACTCCACAAAACACCCCGCAACCACAGATACAACCTACTCATACCTGTAACACATGCCACACTCCAAATAACACCCCACTACTCATTCCCGAGCCACTGAACACCACAAATGACCATCTCCACAACACTCCTATTTACGTGGATACTGTACCCCACTACGCCCAACCCATCTCAAATGCACCTGAGTCTGATGACAAGGACTCCCTCATCAGGAACTTAGCGGCAGAGCTCAAGAAATTAACCAGCCGAGTTCAGGGCGTAGAAGGTAACAAAGGCATTGAAGGATTGAATTACGAGGACTTGTGCATTCAACCGGATGTTGAACTTCTGGAGNATACCTTAACGGGGTGGGAAGGGTAGACATGGAGATGATGATTACACGATAACACTCCGCGTACAACTGAGTACCAGTGTTGTCCGAATGATCCATGTAATGTATAAACCTAGGACCCCTTTCTCCTTCTTTATTAGTTTAACAAAATTTTCTGAATCTTTAAAGCTATTGCATTTTTAATTTCTGCTTCTCGCATGATCTTTCGGATTATTTGCACTAAGTACTTGACCTTTTCCTCTACTTGCACGTTTTTTTACAAAAATTACACCTTTAAAATTCAGCACTTCTTTTAATCTTTTGTGCTTCTTGTACTTGTTTATTTACATTTATATTTAAAGTCACAATTGTAGCATGGCCGGGAACCACACTAGTGGATCTTGAGGGGTGCCTAACACCTTCCCTTCGAGATAATTTTAAGTCCTTACCCATAACTCTGGTCTGCATCTTTAATTCTTCTAAAAGTGTCCTAATGCACTATAATCATTAGGTGGCGACTCTCCAAACTCTCAAAAAACCCAATTCCCAAAGTGGGAAAAGAGTTGTCTTCCCAAATATCGTGAACCCGATTCCGCGAGAAAAAAGGGGGCGTCGACAGTATGGCGACTCCGCTGGGGACTTCTTTAGGCTTTTACCATTGCATGCTATACGTGACTTTATTGCTTTCTTTTATTGCTTTTGTTTAATGTCTTTATTTGAAACTAACTTGTTTCTTTTGTTTCTTTTTCTTTAATTACTTTCATTTATTGCTTTTCCATCAATACTGTTGTAATTTTTGAGCAATCATTGTAAACTTTATTGTATGAACGTGAAAATACATGTCAATTTGTTTCATCCTTGTAAACCGCATCTTCAACATCATATTCCACTCGTGCCAAATAAATACTATAGCAACGCTTATAATGAGTAGTTGCGCACTTCCAATACTACCACCCCCTAAATTTGGCAAAGGCATATTTGCGGTAAAACCAGTCGATCAACGGTGTAGTTGACGGTTCCGTGCCTTTCTCTCTTGAGTTGTCCGGTCAAGGGTACCAGTCTAGCACTTCAAGATAGAAACCTTACTCCGTTAAACTGTACATGCATCATGGTCAAACCTAGCCGAGTCAGTTATGTTGTCCACATAATGACTCATTAAGATAGCCTTGTCCAAAGTCCACCGGGTTTACTGAACCCAAACGGACACCTCCACGTTCTGTGCATTTATTGGAGAACTTAAGTGCTTTGCTATGCTAATTATTGATTTAAATAGTCGAGTCTGGTGGGGGTAAGGGCCTAACGACTCGTGTTTTGCAGAAAATGAGGCACGAGATCCCCAGATTTGGCATGGTAACCAACATNCCTGGGTGTAAGTAATGCCTGGAATCCCTGAGGTTCCTTGAAACTTTGAAACACCCTGGATAATGAGAAGGCTTTGGAGATCTGGACCCCGGAGTTGGTTAAATACATATTATTGGACATTAAGATTGAATTAGGCTGCTTGGATCTAGCTGTTAGTTTTTGATGTATTTTTATTATTTCAGTTGATTCATTGGGTTGTAATAACTTGTATAGAACTCGAGGAATCTAGTAAAAGGGTATGGGAGGGGTTTTACTTTCTTGCATCAATAAAGGGTAGATATCATGACTTTAGGACTTTAATTTTTTTCACTAGAAATATTGTACATAAGATGGTTCGATGTTTCTGATTCAAGTCACCTAGATACCATGCCTATAGGTTTTAACGTTTAATTATGATATAAGTCATCTAGAAATCCTGCCTATAGGACCTTAACGTTCATGTAATCAGTGCATATAGAAATCATGCCTATAGGGAATGCATATGCATTAGGCAAACTGTAGGGTAATTAAATAATTACCTCTTCTTACCAGTTCTTAACAGATTTTTTTTAATCAGATATAGATATCATAGGATTCCGCATCAAGTTCGTCCGATTCTTCTTAAGCAATAACAATTTGTTAACTGGTCTCTAATGTCTTAATGTTTTCAGCCTCAATCTTTTGACAAAACTCTTTTGAATCAGTATACATTTGAGTTCTTCAAATCATCACCTCTTCTGAAATGGTTTCTTTCTAAAAAAATTCCTAAACATTTTCCAACTAAGTTTTGGTCTTCCTGAAATTGTCTTTAAAACAGTTCTGCAATTTACTCTTTCCTTAAGTATTTCTGACTCTGGAACTCCTTTTATGGTTTATACTCATGATTCTCTTAAAACTTATTTCTATACTGACTGCAGTTTGTACTTTCCGGCATTAGGCTACTTTTCTAGAACCAGTACTTTCTAAATCACTCGCTTAAAATACCTTAAGTTCTGACAATTGGATCCAAGTTGCCTAATGTGGGCTTCCTGTCTAAACGTATGTATCGAACCAGTTCGCTCGCTGCTTAATTTTTAATTTTAAAGACCAAACCAGTATGTGTAAAGGCATGCTAATCTATATGTTATCTGATTTACGGGGTTTATGTGAGCCTTACCTGTTTGTCTGTTCATATCCCCTACTTGTTACTTGTTTTTGAATGTCGATTAGAATTTTTGTCCTTTAAAACTCCAAAAACCCAATTCTCGCAAGGGAATAGAGTTGTCCTCCCAAATGTCGTAAACCCGATTTCGCGAGAAAAAGGGGGCGTCGACAGCATGGCGACTCTGCTGGGGAATTCTTTAGGCTTTTACCATTGCATGCTATATGTGACTTTATTGCTTTCTTTTATTGCCTTTGTTTAATGTCTTTATTTGAAACTAACTTGTTTCTTTTGTTTCTTTTTCTTTAATTACTTTCATTTATTGCTTTTCCATCAATACTGTTGTAATTTCTGAGCAATCATTGTAAACTTTATTGTATGAACGTGAAAATACATGTCAATTTGTTTCATCCTTGTAAACTGCATCCTCAACATCATATTCCACTCGTGCCAATCAAATACTATAGCAACGCTTATAATGAGTAGTTGCGCACTTCCAATACTATCACCCCCTAAATTTGGCAAAGGCATATTTGCGGTAAAACTAGTCGATCAGCGGTGCAGTCGACGGTTTTGTGCCTTTCCCTCTTGAGTTGTCCGCTCAAGGGTACCGATCTAATACCCAATAGAAACCTCATTCTGATTAAATTGTACATACATCATGGTCAAATCTAGCCGAGTCAGTTATATTGTCCACATAATGACTCATTAGGATAGCCTTGTCCAAAGTCCATCGGGTTTCCCTGAAACCCAAACGGACGCCTCCACGTTCTGTGCATTTATTTGGAGAACTTAAGTGCTTGTTATGCCAATTATTGATTTAAGTAGTCGAGTCTGGCGGGGGCAAGGGCCTAACATTCTGTTTTGCAGAAAATGAGGCACGAGTTCCCCAGATTTGGCATGGTGACCAACATTCATCCGAGGCTGCTGAGTTGATGGAATGACCTCCATTCTAGTGATCAAACATTTGTCCGCAAATACTTGGGGAATCTGCCTTCCCTCCTAGGAATTCAACCCAACAATAGAATGATAGAAGCTGCAACATTGTTCTGGGATAGTGACAAGTCTGTGTTTCGCTTCGGTGACCTCGAAATGACTCCTTTACTTGAAGAGATAGGGGGTTTAGCCGGGATTCCTTGGGAGACGCCAGGTTTGCTCATGCCCGAGAGTCGCAAAGGAAGGAGTTTTCTTAAGATGATGGGTTTGAAAAAGAATCTAGACCTAACATGTTTGAAAGACTCCTATATCCCATTTGACTATCTATACAAGAGGTACGGCCATAGCAAGTCATACCGCACCTATTCAGATGAATTTGCTATCACCTCATTGGGGCATGTCCATAGAAGGGTCTTTGTCTTCATGTTTTGCTTTTTGGGAATGATCGTGTTCCCTATGAAGAAGGCTAGGATCCACACCAGACTAGCCATGGTAACCAAAACTTTGATGGAAGGGATTGGTGGGCAGACTTTCAGCATAGTACCCATGATCATTGCGGAGATATACCGCGCCTTGAGCAACTGTCAACAACAAGGCAGTCACTTTGATGGTTGCAACTTGTTACTTCAGCTATGGCTCACGGAACACCTCCAGAAAGGGGAATACCGACAAGAGATCTTACGCAGGGATTAGGATGACCATATCGCCTTCCACCAGCCAAGGCGTATGAACTATATGCCTAAAATGTTCACACAGCCAGAGGACGCCAGAGGATGGGTGGAATTATTTGAAAATCTGAAAGAAGACCAGGTTCAGTGGATGTTTGAATGGTTCCCCACAGATGAGTTCATTGTTCGGTCCCGAGATGCACCATTTCTCATACTGATTGGTTTGAGAGGAACTTATCTTTACATTCCTCTCCGAGCCATGAGGCAAGCGGGGAGAAAACAAATCATACCAAGGGTTGCTAAGACAAGTCACCTCAAGGCCGATTTTCAGGATGATGACAGCCCCCACAGGTGTCAAGCTCAGCGTTTGTGGCATAGCAAGATCGTTTTGGAGAAAGAATCCATTGAGCCAGACAGGTATCACGCCGGTTGTGTGCCGCACTATTTGGGTTGGTTAGAAGACAATGACATGGGTCACCCCGGGTTTGTTCAGGGTCACAGAATTATTGATGAGCATGCTGAAGCACGAAGTACAATCGACTACGCAAAAGGATTCGAGAGTGTGAAAGTGAGCATCGGGAAATACAAGAAGCCCATCAGAAATTGATCGAGGAATGGAAAGAAATGGCTATCAGCGCCAACAACCGGCTAGGGTATTTGGATCGGGGTCTAGTGGAGCTGGAAGGAAAGTTCGTCAAAAGGATTGAAGATTGTCAAAACGCTGAGGGAAATGCAGGCGGACATCTAGCCCGAGCCTATTTGCTGCTAGGACTGCGCGAGCTGGTGGAGCTGTTCGATGGAGCTAAAGATGCCAAATCTGGGGAAGGTCCTTCTGGGACCAAGTAGTTAGGAGTCGTTTATTCTTTATTTTAATGATGTAATAAGGCCAATGGCCAATAGTGACATTTCATTTTCCGTTATTTAGAGTCGTTTTTATCAATAAAATGAGGCATTTAGCATTATAAGTTCTCCAAAACTATTTGTCGCTAGGCCTACCTCCCAAAATTAGGACGCAATTTATATTCTCGCACAATGTGTTTAAATACTGCAACATTTTTCTCAAAACCCGCACTAACTTGTTACCTTTTTGTTTTTATTTTATTTCTTATTCCCCTCCCCAAAGGTTAGTTCGTGCATTCTGGCACCATAAGCATACTCCACAAGATCCAAGGGCCCTCCACCTCCTCCTCCTCCGAGTCCTGTCCGGAACAAAAACAAAGGCAAAATGGGAGATACAAGCGCCAGAAAGGAGATTGAGATTCCTCAGGGTACCCCGGTTGCTAAGGAAACTACTGCACAACTGGAACAAAAGCTATTGAAATTTCGAGAAGAACTGGATCAGGTTCGGAATTTGGCAAACCTGTCATTTTCCCTCACCGCTCCTGATGTCAACACCTAAAATTCCGCACCTCCACAAAACACCCCGCAACCACAGATGTAACCCACTCATACCTGTAACACAGCCACGCTCCAAATAACACCCCGCTACTCATTCCCGAGCCACTGAACACCACAAATGACCATCTCCACAACACTCATATTTACGTGGATACTGTACCCCACTACGCCCAACCGATCTCAAATGCACCTGAGTCTGATGACAAAGACTCCCTCATCAGGAACTTGGCAGCCGAGCTCAAGAAATTAACCAGCCGAGTTCAGGGCGTAGAAGGTAACAAAGGCATTGAAGGATTGAATTACGAGGACTTGTGCATTCAACCAGATGTTGAACTTCCGGAGGGGTACAAACCTCCCAAGTTCGAAATGTTTGATGGAACAGGAGATCCCAGAGTCCACCTGAGGACCTATTGCGATAAGCTAGTGGGGGTCGAAAGAGATGAGAAGATCCGTATGAAGCTCTTCATGATGAGCTTAAAGGGAGATGCACTATCCTGGTACATCAGTCAAGACCCCAAAAAATGGACGAGTTGGGTAGGTATGGCATCAAACTTCATGGATAGATTCCGGTTTAATACAGAGAACGCACCAGATGTATTCTACATACAGAATTTGAAGAAGAAACCACCGAAACATTCCCCGAGTATGCTACTCGTTGAGGTTAGAGCTGCAAAGGTCAGCTCGGCCTAGAGANGAGACATTCATATGATCGAGATCGAGGATGATTGGGACCCCAAAGGGTCAATAGGTTTGATTGCTGAAGGGGATGAACCAAAGAAGCCAGCGGTTACCCTTAACCCAATTGTTGTGCAAAATCAGCCCACCATGGACGACGAAGTAAATATGTCTATACCTCTTGAATTTGAAGCACCTCCCTCTGCAAAGGCACCCGGACCAATCGAGGTTGAATTTGGAGTTCCAAAGGCACCTACACCCTTTGAAGTTGTTGTGTTACCACCAAGGGTGCCTATTCCGGTGGCAATGACTGACATAGCACCATTCCACTCAAATGCCATACCATGGGATTACACTGCCGAAGCTAGGAGGAAAAGAAAAACAAAGACAGGAGAAACGATTGTCGCACAAGGAATGACTAGAACAGGGAGGGTCTACACCCCAGAGCACCTAACCGAATCCGTTAAGCAAGCCCCGGGACGTCCCATTGAGACAGGACCCGACGATCTTTGGAGGAAAATACAGGCTAAGGAGTACTCAGTCGCTGAACAGCTGAACAAAACACCAGCACAGATTTCTATCCTGGCTCTTCTGCAGAGTTCAGACGCTCACAAGAATGCCTTAATGAAGATACTAAGCGAAGCCTATGTGCCCAGCAATATAACCGGGGGTGAAATGGCGAATATGGTGGGGCAAGTGTTGGAGAGCCATAAAATAACCTTCCACGAAGACGAGTTGCCGCCAGAAGGTTTGAGCTACAACAAAGCACTACACATCATCGTGCAATGTGAAGATTATTTCATCACTAGAGTCTTAATTGATGGAGGATCAAGCATCAACATCTGTCCGCTGATAACTCTCAGAACCTTGGGAAAAAGCCTGCATGAGATCAAAGATGGGGCTGTCAATGTCAAAGCCTTCGATGGATCCCAAAGATCTACTATTGGAGAAATCAGCCTGTGCTTGCAAATGGGGCCAACATGGTTCGACGTCGACTTCAAGTGATAGACGTCCCGGCATCCTATAACTTGCTGTTGGGACGCCCCTGGATCCACGCTGCCGGAGTCGTAGCATCAACTCTGCATCAGGCGATAAAGTTTGAATGGAACCACCAAGAGGTGATCATTCATGGCGATGGTAGTAACCCCATATATAGTCTCCAGACTATCCCAATGATCGGGGGCAGAAGGAGAATAGACGGAGAGACATACCACCACATCGAAAGGGTCAACGCTGTAGACAAAGACAAGTGGTGGGAGAACAAGATCGAAAGTATCCTGAATTGGTGCGGGTACGAGCCTGGAAAGGGACTTGGTAAAAATCTTCAGGGGATCACTAAGCCCATCAAACTGAAGAAGCATGGCACTACCTTTGGCTTAGGGTATGGTTATACTTGGAAGGAATTCCAGAACTGGTCACCACCATGGCGCGGCCCCTATTATCCATTGGAGTTTCCGATACCTAGCCTGGAGCAGACCTTCCAGCCAGCAGATACTATATATGGGTCAGAAGAAGATGAAACATTGGCAGCCATGAAGAATTTGTTCCTGGAGGATGATGACATGGACTGCTGTGTTCTTTTTGAGGAGGAAGGGGAGGAAGGCCCTTCCGTACAAGCTATAAGCAGGGGAGACCGCCTCAGCAACTGGTCAATTAGGACCGTCAGAGCCCGGAGGGTTTCGGGGTAGCAAGGCTAAACAAAAGCAGCATGCATCGCATTTTTTAGTTTACTTTACTAGTTGATTTTCTTCCCGCATTGTCTTTAATTTCGAAAAGAGCTCCGATGTTTCAAACAGCTTTGAATTTAATAAAAGCATTTCAGTTTATCATATATATCTCGCTTATTATTTTCTCTATCATTTACTCTATTTTATACAGCATTACTATTACTTATCTTGACGATGAACCAACGACTGTGACTTGCAACGAAACAACGCAACAAAAGGACATAGACTCAGAAGAAGATGAAATACCTGAAGAGGTCGTTAGAGAGGTTGAGAATTTTGAGAATTTACCTAAGTCCAACCTGGAAGAAACTGAGGTCATTAATTTGGGAGATACAGAGAACGTCAAAGAAACTCGCATCAGTGTTCACTTGTCGCCATCAGAAAGGGAAAGGTATACGGAATTTTTAAAAGTATATGAGGACATATTCGCCTGGTGGTATGATGATATGACTGGTCTCAGCACGGCCATTGTAGCTCACAAACTGCAAATAGATCCAGCCTGTCCGCCGGTAAAGCAGAAGCTCAGGAAATTCAAGCCCGACATGAGTTTGAAAATCAAAGAAGAGGTTATGAAGCAAGTCAAAGCTAAGGTTCTCAAGGTGGTAGAGTATCCAACATGGTTAGCCAACATCGTGCCAGTACCAAAGAAGGACGGGAAGGTTAGAATCTGTGTCGACTACCGGGATCTCAACCGGGCAAATCCCAAGGATGACTTCCCCTTGCCAAACATATACATTCTTATCGACAACTGCGCCAAGCATGAGTTGCAGTCTTTTGTTGATTGTTCTGCCAGATATCATCAGATATGGATGGATGAGGAAGATGCAGAGAAAACGGCTTTCATCACGCCGTGGGGGATGTATTGTTACAAAATGATGCCATTTGGGTTGAAGAATGCTGGCTCCACCTACATGAGAGCCATGACTACTATCTTTCACAACATGATACACAAGGAGATTGAAGTATATGTGGACGATGTCATCATCAAATCCAAGAAAGCCACTGATCATATGAAAGACCTGAGAAAGTTCTTCAACAGATTGAGGAAGTACAATCTGAAACTGAATCCCGCCAAGTGTGCATTCGGGGTTCCTGTCGAAAAACTACTTGGTTTCATCGTGAGCCGTCGAGGGATAGAATTGGACTCATCAAAGGTCAAAGCTATTCAAGAATTGCCACCGCCAAAGAACAAGAAGGACGTGATGAGCTTCTTGGGAAAACTCAACTATATCAACCGGTCCATAGCCCAGTCCACAGTCATTTGTGAACCCATTTTTAAAATGCTGAAGAAAGACGCTGCTACTAGATGGACCGACGATTGTCAGAAAGCCTTTGACAGAATCAAGGAATACCTGTCAATGCCGCCAGTCTTGGTTCTTCCCGAGCCAGGAAGACCTCTATTGCTTTACCTTGCGGTATTGGATGGAGCATTCGGTTGTGTTTTGGGACAACATGATGAAACGGGGAGAAAGGAGCAAGCCATCCACTATCTCAGTAAGAAGTTCACCCCGTACGAGGCCCGGTATTCTCTATTAGAGCGCTCCTGTTGTGCTCTGACTTGGGTAGCTCAGAAATTGAGGCATTATTTCTGTGCTCACACTACTTGTCTCATATCCAGGATGGACCCGCTGAAGTATATTTTCCAGAAGCCCATGCCCACTGGCAAGCTCGCCAAGTGGCAAATCTTGTTGAGTGAGTTCGACATTGTTTACGTGATTCAGAAAGCAGTCAAGGTTCAAGCCATTGCAGATCACCTTGCCGAGAATCCCATTGAATGAGAATACGAACCACTGAAAACGTATTTTCCTGACGAAGAAGTATCCTTTGTAGGAGAAGATATTGCAGAATCCTACAATGGTTGGAGGTTGTTTTTCGATGGAGCCGCAAATTTCAAAGGAGTTGGCATAGGGGCAGTCCTAGTATCAGAAACCGGCCAGCACTACCCGGTATCCGCCAAGCTCAGGTTCCCTTGCACAAATAATATGGCCGAATACAAAGCCTGCATCCTGGGGCTCAAGATGGCCATTGACATGAACATTCAAGAGTTACTAGTGATCGGGGACTCAGACCTGCTCATACATCAAGTTCGAGAAGAATGGGCCACCAAAACTCTAAGATACTTCCCTACCTGCATCACATACAGGAGTTGATGAAAAGATTCACAAAGACAGAATTTCAGCACGTCCCCAGGGTCCAGAACGAGTTCGCTGACGCATTAGCCACATTATCATCCATGATCCAGCATCCAGACACAAATTTCATTGATCCCATCCCAGTAAAGATTTATGATCAGCCAGCTTATTGTGCTCACGTTGAGGAAGAAGCAGACGGAAAACCATGGTTCCACGACATCAAGGAGTACTTGACAACAGGGGAATATCCAGAACTTGCCAACGCCACTCAAAAGCGCATGCTCCGGAGATTATCCAACAACTTCTTTCACAGCGGAGGAATCCTGTACAGGAGGACTCCCGATTTGGGTTTGCTGAGGTGTGTCGAAGCAAAAGAAGCATCCAGACTATTGGACGAAGTGCACGCAGGGACATGCGGGCCGCACATAAATGGTTTTGTCTTAGCAAAGAAGATACTCCGAGCAGGGTATTTTTGGATGACTTGGAAACACACTGTCTCCAGTACGTTCGCAAGTGCCATCGCTGTCGGATACATGCAGACATGATAAAGGTGCCTCCAAACGAGCTTACTGCAACAAGCTCACCGTGGCCATTTGCCGCCTGGGGGGTGGATGTCATTGGACCTATCGAGTCTGCCGCATCAAATGGGCACAGATTTATCCTGGTGGCAATCGATTATTTTACTAAATGGGTTGAGGCAACGTCATGCAAAGCAGTGACTAAGAATGTTGTGGCAGACTTCGTCCGTGATCGTATTGTTTGCCGATTCGGGGTCCCAGAATCAATCATCACTGATAATGGTTCCAATCTCAACAGTGACTTGATGAAAGCAATGTGTGAGGCATTCAAGATCAAACATAAGAGCTCTACAGCCTACAGGCCTCAGATGAATGGAGCCGTGGAGGCAGCCAACAAGAATATCAAGAAGATACTAAGGAAGATGGTCGAAAGTCACAAACAATGGCATGAGAAGTTATCATTCGCTTTACTGGGATACCGCACCACAGTCCGCACATCGACCGGAGCAACTCCCTACATGCTGGTCTATGGTACAGAGGCGGTCATCCCCGCCGAGGTAGAGATTCCCTCCTTAAGGATCATACAAGAAGCAGAGTTGGACGACGCAGAATGGGTAAAAGGTCGCTACGAGCAGTTAGCCCTTATAGATGGGAAAATGATGAATGCAGTTTGCCACGGTCAGTTGTATCAGAACAGAATGTCCAGAGCCTTCAACAAAAGAGTCAAGCCAAGGAAGTTTACACCGGGGCAGTTGGTGTTGAAGAAGATATTCCCGCATCAAGATGAATCCAGGGGGAAATTCTCTCCCAACTGGCAAGGTCCGTACATGGTTCACCGGGTTCTAATTGGAGGAGCCCTTATCCTTGCAGAAATAGACGGAGAAGTCTGGCCGAAGCCAATCATTTCAGACGCAGTGAAACGATACTATGTGTAACCAGTTACGATTTCCTTTATGATGTAATTTGAACTACGCCTGACCTGATTCCCGTTTAAGAGGGGATACGTAGGCAGCCCTATGGGTTCGGTCACAATTTAATAAAATTTCATGTCCCCCTATTATTGGAACTGGGGCAAAATTTTGAGGAGGGCCCTCAAAATTCCGAAGTCAGTCTTCAGTCGCTCATCGCTAGGGATGTCAGCCTAGTGAACTGGGGCAGAATTTTGAGGAGGACCCTCAAAATTCTGAAGTTGATTTTTCATCCATTCAGCGCAGCCGTCAGAGGTGCCAGCCTAGTAAACTGGGGCAGAATTTTGAGGAGGACCCTCAAAATTCTGGAACAAGAAAGGTTGCAATGCTTTAAACCACGTCGCAGTCGTTGGTTCATTTAAACAAAACCATTTTCTACTTACGTTATATTTGTTAAATCATGCATAACTATGATAGCTGCTATTTAGCGACGCTACCCCAATGATGCACGACGACGGAAGCCACGGAAGAGCGAACTAACCTTTCCCCTTTACAAAACTCACGATTTTCTTTGGATGCAGGCACCCAAGTCACAAAGGTACCAAACATGTTACGCAATCGCATTGAACCGTCGCGCCTATTCGCATTTGCTATCCGCACGCAATGGCCCCAGCAGCCGCAATATCACGATCAGCTATCAGCTAAGAATTTTTTTTTTTTTACTATTCGCTTTTATCTTATTGCATAAGGCTACTTTTCTGCCTTTCGAGACTAAGCGTTGTCTCCATCAGCATTTCCTGCATTGCATAGGCTACCTTTCTGCCTTCCGAGACTAAGCGTTGTCTCCATCTGCATTTCTTGCATTGCATAAGGCTACCTTTCTGCCTTCCGAGACTAAGCGTTGTCTCCATCTGCATTTCCTGCATTGCATAAGGCTACCTTTCTGCCTTCCGAGACCAAGTGTTGTCTCCATCCTGCATTATCCGCATAAGGCTATCTTTTTGCCTTCCGAGGTTAAGCTCTACCTCCACTTGCATGGCTGAAATATCGCCACCTTATCTTTCCTGCATGGCTGAAATATCGCCACTTTATTTCTCTTGCATGGCTGAAATATCGCCACCTTTTACTTACGTCTTGCAATCGGCTGAAATATCGCCATTTACATTTTTGTATCGGCTGAAATATCGCCAAAATTTATTTAAATTCTACATCGGCTGAAAGATCGCCAGATCATATTTAAAATCTCCACCATCATCTATACCTATGTTTTCGGTCGGCTGAAATATCGCCATTTACATTCTTTTTGTATCGGCTGAAATATCGCCAAACTTTATTTAAATTCTCTATCGGTTGAAATATCACCATTTACACTTTTTGCATCAGCTGAAATATCGCCAGACTATTATTTAAATTCTCCATCGGCTGGAACATCGCCTGTTTATTTAAATTTCTGTCGGCTGAAATATCGCCATTTACATTTCTTTGCATCGGCTGAAATACCGCCAAATCTTGCATCTCATGGGCTGAAATATCGCCAAACTGTCTAAAGGCGTCATCGTTCGGAGGCATCATCCTCATAGCCCGAGAACACCATGCCATGGCTCGAGGACCCCACTTTATATCCTGCACATCATTATTCAAAGGCATCATGGTTCAAAGGCACCATCATCATAGCCCGAGAACATCATTTCATAGCCTGCGAATCCTTTAATTTTGCGCTTCATGGCCCAGGACATCATGGTCCGAGGACGTCATCCTAACCGTCCGAGGAAAGCATTCATGGTCCAACGAGAACTTGCATCATGTTTAAGTTTATGCACAATATACGCCCGTATTGCTTACTTGCAGGTACACCGCCTAGCATGACCGTCTCAGCAGGAGCGATCCCGCTCCAGTCCCCACCGCCGATCAAGTTTCAAATACCTCTTGCCCCCCTAAAACATCATGCCCGTCTCTTTCGAATCGCCATCGGCATGTTCCGTCAATGGTTCCTGAACTACATACGGCCTGATTCCTGTAAAACCAGGGATATGTAGGCAGCTCAGAAACCAGAGCTCGGTCAAATTCTTTTCAAATTGCGCTTCCGGTCAAAATTGGCCATCATATCTTTACCCGACAACTATTTCATCCTTCCTGGGTAAAGAGGGCCAGCTATTGATACCCAATTTTTCCCTATGTATTTTTGTACCCAAAATACTTTCAAAATAGCATATGTGTGCATATATAAGCACACCCATGAGATTTGGTATTTTTCATGATTTTTAAACCAATTTATTGCCTGTTTTAATACCACAAAAATCCAAAATTATTCCCAAATTATTCTGTTTGGTGAATAACTTATTTCATTTTCATGTTTACACCAAAATATAAGTAAGGTAACTTTTGCATATTTTTACAAATTTATTTGGCATTTTTAAAGCTAGATTGCATATAATTGCAATCATAGCCTATCTTGTAATTTTTAGCTATTTATAA
>NW_017672223.1:165805-187403 GCF_001879085.1 Nicotiana attenuata | reverse complement strand
AAAACTCTTACCATTGAGTTTTTACTTCCAGCCAAATCGGTTAGAAAGTGTCTTCCAAGACCTACCATCCATTGGTGCAGTCTTTAGTAACTTGTCTACCAATCACGGAAATTGGGAACACTTTCCACAACTCCCATGGTTGCTAAGAAAAAAAAAGAGGCAAAATTAGAAAAGTTGACAAACTTGAAGAAAAAAGGGACGAGAAAGTTAAAAAGACTTACGTGCAAAATTCCACTTCTCAGGGAAGGGAACATTATCTTCACCCACTAAACCAACAGTGGGGGCAGCAAAAAACCTGGCATACCAGCCACGGTCTTTGTCATCCTCAGGGCTCACCAAAACTCTCTTACTCCTGGCTACTAGTGTGAAAACACCATTGCGGAAAAGCCTGGGGGAATATAGGTGAATCAAATGAGGGAAGGTAAAGGGAACACCAGCTGTATTTGACAAGTGACTCAAACAGGCAACAGCCCTCCATACGATTGGGCCAATCTAACCCAAACAGACATCAAAGAAACGACAAAACTCAAGAATAACAGGGTCAATAGCCGGTTTAAACCCTAAGGTGAAAGGGTATATATAAACAAAAGAATACCCAATTATGTAAGAGGTAATTCTTTGGTTTGGATTGGGGATAATAATAGGAAAGTCACTACTCCAATGGCAATCTCCACGAACTACAGGAATCAAAACTTCTGTAATTTGAGTGGGAAAGATATCAGCACGATCTAAACCAGAGACTTGATTCCTAAGAGATTCTCTGTCATGATAAAAAGATAGTTCCGAAGGAACTATCTCCTCTACTGTAGGCTCACGAAGAGGTTACCTCTTGAAGAAGATCTTTGTGAAAGTGAACCCCTAGTTCTAGAAGAAGGGCCAGAACTAGATGAAGGGACAGAAGAACCACCACGA
Source organism: Nicotiana attenuata (assembly GCF_001879085.1). Lineage (NCBI taxonomy): Eukaryota > Viridiplantae > Streptophyta > Magnoliopsida > Solanales > Solanaceae > Nicotiana > Nicotiana attenuata. Next base: position 186,491 of record NW_017672223.1, on the reverse strand, counting down.
ACAGACCCTAAATTACGAAGTCTACCTCCTCTCCTGCTCCTAACAGGGACATTAGGGAAGGTATCAACTATGGGAATTCTACTAGGGTTAGGGTTTGATGAAGACATAGTATGCGAAGAAGAAACAAACAAAGATTTGGGAAATTGAATATTCGATAAACTTTATGTGGTAAAGACAAAGAAGGAAGTTATACTTATACTAAGAAGCAACCGTCAAAGGAAGAGGTGTAATGATGGAAGGGTCATAATGACAACTGACACTTCATGTACAGCGAAACCGTAAAAAAGCCGTAAAAAGTGCTGCAGAATCGCAGAACTAATGAAAATTTAACACGTGTCAAGAACATTAATTAGAAGTGACAATTGGAGCGTCGATCTTGACATAGCATTAATGGTGACAAAAATTCCTTCTTTAATGAAATTCCACTTCCCAAATATTCAATCGATGAATAAATGGCAAATGGGGGGGACTATCTATATTGGGAAATGTCATGACCCAAACCTCGCACTGGTCGTGATGGCGCCTCTTGTGAAGACGAGGCCAGCCAACTAATCCAACTTATCTTTTTAGAATAGTTAACATTAATAAGCAGCTTTAATATGATTAAATAACCATAGTCTATCAAAAGATCTCTTTAATAAGTGCAGAATAAAACCCAAACACAGCCCAAACCGGGGTGTCACAAGTCACGAGCATCTATCAGAGTATAAATACAACTACAAGACCTAAAATATACAAAACCGGGCAGTCACCTCGCTACTCCTATAGCTCTGCCTCCCCTGAACATGTATGTTGAAAGCACTTCATGGCATGTGAGCACGACATGTGGTAGATGGTCCATTTCCCAAATACGGCCTAAGAAACCATTGTCACCGCATCGAAACGACCAGATTGCATTTTTTGGCATTTTACGGTGAGCAATAAGGGTAAATAATAACTGAGCAGTAAGAAATCACGTAAAGCAAACCATCATGCTATATAGGAGCAGTGAAAAACCCTTTGAGAGAAAGCAGTGAAGCTGTAAAACTTTTAGAAATATCTTAGCTCAGTTTAAAACCTCTTTTGAAAATGATCTTTTCAGCGGTAACGCAAATGAATGCCAAAAACAAATAGTGCAGATAAGCACAGAATTTTCGCCCCGCGGGCACAACACTCAGTTATCAAGGAATGCCAGAGTATCAGGTCTATATTGCAAGAAGTAGCACCAAACAACAGATAATAGCAGACAAATAAGATAATGCAAACACATCAAACAGTACCGGTACCGCTGCAGCGTGCAGCCAGCTCCACATATCGCTGCAGCGTGAAGCCCGATCCATTTATCGTCGACGACGCTCACTGGGGGTGTGCAGACTCCGGGAGGGGCCCCTTACGGCCCAAGCGCAATATCAAGCCATCTCGTGGCATCAAATCTAGGCCCTCAGCCTTATATCAGTATTAGTATAACACTGCTGCGGCGTGCAGCCCGATCCAAAGGTATCCTCACAATACAGGCCCTCGGCCTTATTCAGTCAACAAAATTACATAAGCCGCTCGGGAAACAATAAATCATGATGCTCAGCCCAAAAATATATTTAGAAATATCATTTCGAGTGTTTAAGGCATAGTAAACTTGGCTGAGTTTTAAAACAGTGGAAAACACATGACTGAGTTCAAATATATAATTAAAACAGTGAGGAATTATCAACAACAATCCCCGAAGGGTTCAAATAGCTGGCACGAAGCCCAAATATGGCAATCAGCCCGAATTATGATGATAACAAGTAATTTCGGTCAAATACGCAGTAAATTCATCAATCGGGACGGACCAAGTCACAATCCCCAACGGTGCTCTACCCTACACTCGCTACCCGGCGTACATGTCACCTCAATATAGCACTACGATGTGCAAATCCGGGGTTTCAAACCCTCAGGATATCATTTACAATCAGTACTCACCTCGAACCGGCGAATTCTCTAGCTCGCGACGCCTTTGCCCCTCAAACCGGCCTCCACGCGCGTCAAATCTATCCAAAATCAGAGCGAATACATCTCAATATGCCAATGGGACAATACCCAATCGAAAACAATCGAAAAATAGCAAAAATCTCGAAATTAGCAAAACCCGAGCCCTGGGCCCACTTCTTGGAAATCAGAAAATTTTACATCACGGATTTCTTGTCTCACCACGAGTCCATACATATAAAGAATACCAAAGTCGGAGTCCAAATGACCCTACAAATCCCAATTTTCGTTCTCTTAAGTTTCAAGCCCTAAACCACCATTTTTGCCCATTAATTACTTGAGTTTTCAGCTCTAATCCATGTATTTACACCATAACATCGTGTTTTGAGTCCAAGAATCCATACCTTATCGAAACCCCTTGAAATCTCTCTTCAAAATCGCCCACAATCCTCCAAGTCCGAGTTAAAAATATGAAACCCTTCAAAAATTCGCGAAGATGAAATTAAATAGCACTGCCCAGACATTTCCGCATCTGCGGCTCCATGGTCGCATCTGCGACTCCCGCTTTTGCGGTCAATGCACCGCTTCTGCGGAAATATCCGCTTCTGCGGTTTAAATTACGCACCTGCGCCTCCCGCTTCTGCGGACCAAGCTCCGCATTTGCGGATCCCCCCAATATTCTCAAATACCGCATCTGCGATCCACCTGTCGCATCCGCGACACCGCAGATGCGGTCATCAAATCCGCACCTGCGGTTCTCCCCGCTTCTGCGACCTTACCCTCGCTTCTGCGGTACCGCTTCTGCGGTCCCAAATCCGCAGAAGCGAAAATACCAGAAGCAGTAGAAATTCCTTAAGTTCACAAGCCAAACTTCCCGTTAACCATCCGAAATCACCCCGAGGCCCCCCGGGACCTCAACCAAAAATACCAATACCTCCTATAACATCATTCAAACTTGTTCCAATCATTAAAACACCTCAAACAACACTAAAACCATCATTTCTCATCGAATTCAAGCCTAAGTTCTTTAAAAACCTCCGAAATACGCATTCAATCAAAAATCTAACCAAATCACCTCCAAATAGTCTGAAATTTTGCACACACATCCCAAATCACCTAACGGAGCTACTGCAACTCTCGGAATTCCATTCCGACCCTCAGATCAAAATTTCACCTATCAACCGGAATTCGCCAAAATACTAACTTTGTCAATTCAAGCCTAATTCTACATCGGACTTCCAAAATCACTTCCGATCACACTCCTAAGTCACAAATCATCCTCCGAAGCTAACCGAATCATCAGAATCCATAACCGAGCCCTCTAACACATAAGTCAACATCCGGTTGACTTTTCCAAAATAAGCTTTCCTTAAAGAGACTAAGTGTCTCATTTCCTTCTAAAACCAATCCAATTCAACTCGTTCACACAAGACTCTTATAATGAAGCATAAAGAAGCAGAAAATGGGGGAAACGGGGCGGTAACTCATGAGACGACAGGTCGGGTCGTCACAGAAAAAATTGAGTTTACATATTAAAAAGATATGAAGATGATGTGTCGTGACACATAGACTAGTCAAAGAATTACAACTGGCAAGGAGGCACGAGTTGCAATAGATATGAGCAGAAAGCAAAAGCAGAGGCACGAGCGGTTATTCAAAAAGAGACAACGCTCGTACCTGTTCAAGCCATTTAAACTCAAGAATAAAAGAGAATGAATCTGACAGCATACGAGAGTCCAGATACAGTATTTAATAAGCATTAAATACCAAAAACGTTAGAGAATATGTATTAAATATAATGATTATGCAACGTAGCATTTAATGTATTTAATGTCTTTAATTGCCCATAATAGCCTTATTATGACATAGGCAAAACGCTTATCCCCAAGGTACCTATAAAGGGGAGATAATTGATCAATTGTAAAAAAAAAGACTATCTGAATAAACTTTGGTTTACTTGTTTTTCTTGATTATATTCTTGCTATCCGAATTGCTTTCTTTTATTCATTCTTGCGATTATTAGTAACCCGTGTTCTTCTAAATTATAGCTTTAGTCAAAATTCCATTTTTTGGTTAAACAAGTTGAGCTTGGACTGGATTGAGAATTGATAGGAAAATGACAAGAATTATTTCCTTTTGTGGGAAGATTGGTTTACTCCATTTACTTTTACTATGTACTCATGATTATCTTGTACACGTTACTTAATAGTAAAAACTAATTAGGATAGAATTTTTGACTGTTTTACCCTTATTAATGTTTTAATATTTACTCGTTTTTTATTAGTATTTGAACAAAGTTATCTAGTCATCTTCAAGGATAATTATTATTAAGGGTAAAAAGGAAAAAATAATTAATTTTGTCTTGAACTTCTAAAGTGACAAATAATTTAAGGCAACTATTTTTAATAACCACATAATATGGGATGAAGGGAGTACAATTTAGACTTTACACACTCCTCAACAAATAATAAATAAAGTGCATAATTTATCATAATATCTATATTAATTAGTGTATAATCTTAGTGAATTTGAAAAATAATTTGGAATGAGTAATTAATGCTTAAGGGCAAAATAGGAAAAATAAATTATTTTTTCTTAATATGCAAAAAGTGACAAGTAAAAATGAAAATTTACCTTTAGAATACTTGACAACTAAAAGTGAAGGAAAGGACTATGGAGTATTTTTTTAATATACACTTCAAATAATTTTAATTTCTTATGTTTATTATTATTAATAGAGTAGAGTTTGGTTTTGTTGTGCTTAAAACTAGTTATATTGACAAAATGAGAAGCACATGAACAATTTAAGCTAAAAAATATGTGGACTTACTTCTCTTAGATTAAAATCCTAAGTTGTACCTTGATAAAAAAATCATATTCATGCTAATTGAACAGTGTAAGCTAGCGTTTGGCAGTAAATTCTCAAATTTATTTTAAAAAATATAATTTGGATGAAGTTTGGTTTGAAGATGAAAATCTGTTTGGGCATAATTTTTTAGAACATATTAAGTTTTAAAAACTATCAAAAATACTCAACAACTCTGAAGAAAATTCATACAAAACAAGCGAAACAAATCTGAAAAAAATTCATACAAAATAATGAAACAAATATGAAGAAAATTATACAAACATTAGAAGATTTTAGCAAATTACCTTCAAATTTTGTCTTAGCGGTGGATTGCCACATATTGGCACAACAACTTTGGCGAAGATTTTCTTTTATTTATAGAGAAGGGCAAAGCCGCATGAGTTTAATGAGGAAAAAGTACGTAGATATGGATTAGTTGGGTCATAATAACAGAAAGATACAAAAGTCTAGGGCATTTTTAAAAAAAAAATTTTAAACCAAACGGTAATATTTTCGGCCAAAACAACTCTTGAACTGGTTTTGGAATTTGAAAATTTACCAAAATATAAAATTTATAAACAAATATGTATTTGCCAAAAAAAATTGAAATTGTTTTAGCAAAATCTATGGCCAAACGAGGACTAAGTTGCTTGCATAATGAAGCAACATTTATATTTCCTTCGAGATTTCGGTAGAATCCTTTAGTAGGCATTTGGACTTAAAAATTATAATTTTAAAAAAATAGTATTTAAAGTTAAGTTGGAAATTTGTATTTGGAATTTAAAATTATGTTTGGATCCGTTTGTAAGTTTTTGGTGAGTGGGAGAAAAAGTTTTTTTTCTTGATAAACCCATTATCAAAACAGCACCAAAAACTTACAAAATTTCATGGACAGACACATTTTTGAAACAAAAAAATCGAAAAAAAATATCTATAGACAAACAGGTCGTTAATGTCGAAACCTTAAGTTTAGAGTTCTTTTTAAAATATGAATTGGGGAAATGAATTGTCACAGTTTAAACGGCTCATATACTTATTTGCAGGATGACACACTAGAACCACATCAATCGCCACGCTATCTTTTATATTACTAGTTTTCGAACACGTGCATGCTATAAGTACTTAGCAAAAAAAAATGCTATAAGTATAATTTCTTAAAATAATATTAATAATATTAAAATAAGTGTGATGAGTTACACAAAATTACAAAGGAGAAAGCTCAAGCTCAAAATGAATATATCAAATAGTCAACTTAATAGTTACTTGTTTGATATATATATATATATATGTCGTCTATGGTTACAAATATTTCATGTCTTAAAGTTCGTGCCATGTCTTTAAAGAATTGTAACTTCCGCCTTTTTGCAGCCACATACATATTAAGAAGCCGTTTTCGAATAAAAATAGTATTTTGCAGAAGTTGTACAGAATTCGATCAACATATGTCTTCATTAGGATGGCTAATAGATCATTTTCAATTTCATAGTGTGTGCCTGCAAATAAGTAGTAGTTATAGAGATACTTAATAGTCTACCGAATTTTTTGAACCGTCAAGAGACATCCGTCAAGGGGACCCGTTGTCTCCTTATCTCTTCATCATTTGTATGCTATCACTAATACGACGCATTGACCACCAAGTGGATATCTTGAATTGGAAACCTATTAAAATAAGTCATAATGGACCAGAGATATCACACTTCCTCTTTGCAGATGACCTAATTCTATTTGTTGAGGCTGACAATTCTAGTGCAACCTCTATCATTAACATATTCAACTTCATTGCCCACCAATCTGGCCAAAGAATAAATTTTTAAAAATTAAAAATTATTTTTTCATCCAATGTATTACCTACATAACAAGCAACGCTGGCTACAACACTACAACAACAACAAACCCAGTTTGATCCCAACAAGTGGAGTCTGGAGAGGGTAATCTGTACGCAGACCTTACCCCTACCTAATGCAGGTAGAGAGGTTGTTTCCAATAGACCCTCGGCTCAGGAAGGGCAAGCTGGCTACAACACTAAACATTAAAATAAAAACAAATGTAGGTAAGTATCTAGGTTTCCCAATCACTAACATGCAATCAAAAAGCTCTGACTATCAATTCATCCTAGACAGGATGCATACTAGGCTAAAAGATTGAAAAGCCAACTTACTGAGCTTATCTGGCAAAATAACACTTATACAATCGACCCTCTTAGCAATACCTACACACTCCATGCAAATAGACTTTTTACCAACAAAAATTAGAAACAATATTAATCGCATCCAGCACAATTTTCTATGGGGGTCAACAACCAAAAAACAGAAAGTCCACCACATCAATTGGAGTACAGTGGCTTCCCCAAAAAACGAAGGTGGCCTGGGACTAGGGGTGTTCATAAAAATCCGAAAAATCGAACCAAACCGAAAATCAAAGCAAACCGATCAAACAAATCGATACCTTTTGGTTTGGTTTGGTTTTGGTTTTGAATTTTAAAAACCGATCAAATTTGGTTTGGTTTTGGTTTTAATCAAAAAATAACCGAAAAAAACTGAGCCAAACCGACTATAGGAGTAGCTATTTCAAATTTATTATTACACCTATATATATGTATATTTTTATACAAAGTTTCAAAAAATTTATGGTGAATGTTAATCGTTTGCACTTTTAGTACATTTTTTTACTTTTATATTCTAGTTTGATTGGTAGTTTTCTTTTGTTAAGTGTAAGAATCCATTTCATGTTTAAAAAAAAATATTTTTAATTGAGTCCTTAAATTATTCATCACTATTTGTTTCAATAATCATCAATATATTTTAGTAAATAATAGATTTCTCAAAGGGCAATTGATTTGATAGTGTTACGTTGAAAATGTGGTCACCGAAATATACGTGTTTTGTAGTGTATGTCTTATATTTAAGAAAACCGACAAATAACCGAAAAAATCGAAAAACCGACAAAATCCGACATAAACCGAATCGAGAAAAAACCGACTTAATTGGTTTGGTTTGGTTCTAATATTTGAAAAATCGACTTACTTGGTTTGGTTTCTTTTTAGGGAAAACCCGATCCAAACCGAACCATGAACACCCCTACCTGGGACTGTATAAAGCAACATGAAAAAATATTGCACTCATTTCTAACTTACTATGGAGATCACACACAAAACCTGACTCCTTTTGGGCAAAAACTCTGAAAGCAAAATATACCAATACCCAAAGAAGAAACCACATGGTTTTCAAAAATAACGACTTTTACATCTGAAAAAGTGCTGCAAAAACAGCCACTTTCTTCTCAAAAGGCATAGCTTGGAACATTGAAAACGGGTCAAAAGTACGACTTTGGGAAGATAGATGGATTACATGTAGCCACACACTATGAGAATTAATTCAGGGACCTCTCCAAAAGGAGGATTTTTTCTAAAACAGTAAACAGTATCATTACCAATAATAACTGGAATATAGAAGCACTAGAACATGACCTACCAAGTATGATCTCTGACATCATACAATAAACATACATCCCCTTCTCTGAAAACCTAAATGATTCGTTCTTCTGGACAGAAACAGAGGATGAAAATTTTACAACGAAATCAGCTTACAATCTCTTTACTAGAATAACTGAGAATAACCGACAACAGGAGCCTTTCCCTCACTTTTGGTTATGGAAAGCACACTCCCATAACTAATTAAAAACATTCCTTCGGCTGCTACTACACCAACGACTACCCACTGCAGCCACACTCTACCAAAGAAAAATAATAAAAAATAACTCTTGCAAACACTGCAAAACAGAGGAAAATATATACCACCTCCTCTTACAATGTCCCATCAACAACAGCATATGAGGGGGGGGGGGGGTACTAAACATTACTCCACTAACCAATTCAAACCATCTTAATTGGATAAAAAAAATTGTACCACAGATGCGTGCACCTTACTGCCAAACAATCTCTCCATACCTTTAGCAATAATATCCCCTATTATCCTTTGGCATATTTGGATAAACCGCAACCACATCCTTTTCAATAATGAATCCTATCACATTGATACCAGGAAAACAATTACACACGCTATGAAAACAAATCAGAACTTTAAACACACAATAATGAACAAAACATTGTTAAAATGGAACCCCCACCACCAAACATCTATAAACTCAATATAGATGGAGCACACTAAAAAATTTCCAACAAAGGAGGAGCAGACGGAATCATTAGAGATTCCGAAGGTCAATGGATTGATGGATTCTCTTATCATACAATGGCCTCATCACTCATCCAAGCTGAAATCATCGCCCTACTGAAAGGATTAGGAATTGCGTTCATAAAAATCAAATACCGCTTATAGTGAAACAGATTGCCAGGTATTACTATAACTACTACATGACAATTATCATACTAAAGCTAATAATAATCTTCTCCATGATTGCAGATCCCTGTTAAAAGCACTGGATCAACCGGAAGTTAGGCATGTCTAACGTGAAGGAAACCAAGTGGCGCACACATTAGTGATATTTGGGAGCAACTTCTCCTCACATACTAATGCCGAGTGTGGCGAATACTTCTGTAGTGAACCACCTTTATTTGCTTTCTCTACTTTCCGCAAAGACAAATTAGGGACTGTTTCGATAAGATCAGTCAAATACTGTAATAACTCTCCTTACGTTTAATGCTTAATAATAATCAGCGCCCCCATGCGCCTTTATAAAAAAATCAAAAAAACCAATTGATATATATAAATCATAATTTCCTGTATAGACATCCTTTGTCTGATTCCAACTAATGAGTCCATTCATCTGTTAATTTGGCATAAAACTATTAGTTGATTGTATATATACAAGTGCAACTAAATGTATCACTCTGCTGTTAGTTACAAAAACCGTATAAGTTTTGTTAATATCAATACAAGTAACCTATTAGGGGTGTAAAAGAAATAGTAAGACTTAATAGCAAATTATCAACTTGACACCCGAACCAGATAGTACAATATCAATATAATTCTAAAAAAATGAAGATAAACTAATTATTACATGATATTATTTTATTGATAACGTTGCATGGATACGGTATCTTGTCGTATGAGTTGCCGTAAGTTTTGTGGTTTTTAAATTTCTATCATTTTCTATGGTATTATGCTTTTTTAAAGTAATCATCGTCCAAATAAAAGTATCTTCAATTATAAAGTTTATATTTCTAAGAAAAATTATATATATATATATATATATATATATATATATATATATATATATATATATATATATATTCTATAAAATTACCAAGAAAAATAAAAAAAGTTTTAATGCTTCATTTATTTTATTCTCTACGCAGATTCCTTTGATTCTTATTTACAGAAGTAGTCTTGAAGGATGTGTCAAGTAGTACTAACTCATAAAAATTTCTCAAAGAGAAAGTGAAAAGAAAATTTTATAATAGACAATGACAAAGAAAATGAAAACGAAAAAAAAAACTCCATAAAAGAAAGAAAATGAAGAAACTGACAAAAACGTAGTGTATCTTTGTTGCAGAAGGTGTTCACTAAATTCTTTAAGTTACTAGCATTGGGCATCTTAGGAATTAGGCAAATATAAGTGTTATTAATATCAGGAGGTAGGGTTTGAGATTAGAAGGTTTGAGTACAAAGGTCTATAACCGATTGACCTACAATATTCTAATACTTTTGATATAAAAATTAAAAAAGGTGTATGCCATCGTGCCCGGGTGATTTAAAAGGTTTGAAGGAGAAGATTGCCTGCACTACTTCATTAGGAGACAACTGATTGTCTATGGTTGAGAGATCAATGTTAGTGAAGGATTGAGGGTTGTTCCTAATTGATGGCAAATTGGTAGAGGAGTGTTCAGTCTTGAACGCATTTTGGAAGAAATGAAGAGTGTGTTCAAGAATTTGGGTTGGATCATTAATCCAATTTCCTAGATTATCTTTGAAATGGGTAATTCTGTTTTTCCTGGATTTGTTAGTGGCAGCTATATGACAAAATTTTGTGTTCGCATCGCCTTCCTGAATCCTAGACATTCTGGCCCTAATTTTCCAATACCCATCTTCTATTTTAAGGATATCATTATATTCTTTTAGAAGCTTTGATTCTAGGTTTTGGATAAAGGAACTAGAGTAATAATTTGTGGAAAATTGAATACCCTTGAGCCTAGCCATTATTCTCAATTTTTTCGGTAAGTGTCTCCAAAGTGCTTTTATTCCAATTTTTAATATTGTCTAGGAAGTTGTTTGAGCCTAGGACATAATTAGAATTAAGCCAGCTATCTTTAACTAAGTTGATAAAGTCCGGGTGTCGACACCAAAAGGTTTCAAGTCTAAATGATTTTTTATGCGTTGCACTTTTTTTAGGAGTAACTTCTATTAATAGAGGGTTGTGGTCCGAGTGAGTCCTAGGGAGATGAGTGACTGAGGCTTCTGGGAACAGATTAATCCAGTCTTCATTAGCAAATACCCTGTCTAGCCTTTCCATTATGAGATCTTTAAATTTTTTTTTCTTTTGTTAGACCAAGTAAATTTAGGCCCCTTAAAACCCAGGTCTATTAGGTTGCATGAGTCGATACAGTCACATAGGATTTTAGTTCTTTTATTATTGATACTTCTTCCTCCTAGTTTTTCATTAGAGGCTAGAACATCGTTAAAATCACCTCCTAATGACCAAGGACCTTTAATGACACTGTGCATGTCTAAGATATTATTCCATATTAAGTTTCTAAGTTTCCTATCTGTACTAGCATAGATAGATGTAAAGATAAACGTAGTGTATCTTTGTTCACTAATGAAGTAGTGAAGGCAACCTTCTCCTTCAAACCTTTTAAATCACCTGGGCCCGATGGCATACACCCCTTTTATTTATCAAAAGTATTGGAATATTATAGGTCAATCGGTTATAGACCTTTGTACTCAAACCTTCCAAACTCAAACCCTACCTCCTGATATTAATGACACTTACAGTTGCCTAATTCCTAAGGTGCCCAATGCTAACTTAAAGAATTTTAGACCCATAGGCCTATGTAATACTATTTACAAAATTATCACCAAAATCATTGCAAATAGGCTTCAACCTTTTTTGCACCATATTATCAGCCCCTTCCAATCTAGTTTTGTTAAAGGGAGAAGAGCTTATGACAACGCCATCATAATCCAAGAAATAATCTCCTAATTCAAGAGAATGAAGGGGAAAAAGGCTCACATGATCTTGAAACTTGACCTTGAAAAAGCATTCGACAGATTGGTATGGTCATTTATTTACCAAACTCTTTCTTATTTTAAATTCCCTTACAAAATAAAGCTGACTCATTATGAATTGTATTTGTACAAGCAAAATTGCAATTTTGGTGAATGGGGCAATAACCACTTTCTTCAACCTAAGTAGAGGTATTAGACAAGGATGCCTACTATCACCTTATATCTTTATTATGAGCATGGAAATACTTTCTCGTTTAATCCTACACCAGGTAGATACTTGTTTATAGGAACCTATTCGCTTAAACAGTCGAGATTCAGGTATTTCCCACTTATTCTTTGCAGACGACCTTACTCTAATGGCCAAGGCTGACAAAAAAAACTATACCATCATTAAAAGTTGCCTCAATATTTTTTGTAATCTGTCAGGCCAAAAAATAAATGTTGACAAATCCAAAATAATCTTCTCCAAAAACTGCCCTATGATATTAGCCAAGGAAATATTTACAGGATTCAATATCAAAATAAGCAAAGTTTTTGAAAAATACCTAGGCTTTTCAATCCTTAATAATTATCCAAAAGCGTCTGATTGCTAATTCATCATTGACAAAATGCGGGATAGACTCTCCACTTGAAAAACTAATTTTCTCAATATAGCAGGAAGAACCACCCTGCCCTTAGCAACTTTGAATTCCATTCCCAATCATGCCATGCAATACACAATGCATCCTACCAAAATTCACAAGCAAATTGATCAAATACAAAAACACTTTATCTGGGGCACCACTGCTGATCGTAAAAAACTTCATCTAATAAATTGGAACACCATTACTAAACCTAAAGACATGGGAAGTCTTGGCTTAAACATTGCTAATTCAAATAATAGGGTTTTACTGTGCGGATTAACTTGGAGACTCCTAGCTAATCCATCCACCCCCTGGGCAAACGTCCTCATTCACAAATATGGAAGTAACAAATCCAATAATACATCGTTTATATGGAAAAGCATCCTCAAAAGTTGGCTAACTTGTAAACAAGGGATCCTTTGGCTTCCAGGCAAAAACTCCAACCTAAATATTTGGGACACTTGTTGGATCCCTCTCTTACCCCTTTTAAGAAACTGTAAAGAAGGGCCCCTTCAAAAAAAAGATCAAAACCTGGCAATAAAAGACATTGTTGAAAATGGGGAATGGAAATTCAACAAAATTTCATTCAACATCCCTCCTGCTATTATGGACAACATAAACTCAATCCCGCAACCTCTTCACAGCCTAGACAAGCCCTGTGGAGTTTGAATAGCAATGGTATATTCAATTCCAAATCCTGCTACCATCTAATAAATAATTGGCATAATGAACATAATCAAAACTTCACTGGATATGAAAATTACACCGCCTAACAAGATCAAATATTTTCTTTGGCAATGCCTTCATAGTAGGCTTCCATGTTGTTCCTATCTTCATCACATAGGAATAAACATCGATCCGCATTGTGCCCTTTGCCGGAGTCAAGAGGAAATTACTAGTCACATCTTCCTTGAATGCCCAATTGTTTCAAACCTATAAAGATCTCTGGGCGTTACCAATGTAACAACCAACACAGACAACCTTTGGCTTCTTAGACTAAAGGATCTCAACAAAAATCAACAACCTATAACTATACCTTGGACTGACCTCCTTGCTTTTGTTCTATGTGGTATTTGGATTAATAGAAATAATAACAATATTAATAACACTCACTACCACCCTCGCCTTAACGATATAAAAAATCTGGCGATAGAAAACCACTTTCTCAACTCCACAGGAGTTGCACCCAACGACAAAATGATTATTAATATAAAATGGTACCCCCCCCCCCCAACAACACTGGTACAAACTAAACACAAATGGAGCCTTCCAAACACATGGAAATAAATCCGGCATGGGAGGTGTGTTCAGTAACTATCTGGGTAACTGGGTAATGGGGTACCAAAAGGCAGATTGAGCTATCTCACCTCTACACTCAGAACTTCAGGCAATCCACGTAGGCCTTCAAATAGCAACAAAATTCAATCTATTCCCACTAGAAGTGGAAACAGACTTTACAGAAGCAATCAAAGCAATCAACCACGACCATCTAACACTGTGCATGCATGCAGATTATTGATGCTCCAGCAGAAGCACCTACTCCTGCGGCATAATTTTCGTGAAGGAAACCAAGTGGCGCATCTATTGGCAAAAGATGCAAGCAAGAAGGAATACAAGCAGCAGTGCAATGACAATCCAAAGCTCCACGCAAGTCCACCTCATTTTGTGAACCTACAACTGTCAAAGGATGCAAACGGAGTCTATCATTACAATAAGTCATTAGACATTACGGCATGTAATAAGATTAAGTCATTAGGAAACCAGAATATCTCTAATGTTAGACCGCCAATGTGTAGTGGTGAATATTCAAGTGTCTGTATTAACAACAACAACTTCTAGTTATTATATAATATTTTCATATTATCAAAAAAAAAAGAAAGGTGTTGAGAGAACACCAAATGGTGAGACTTTAATGGAAAAATAGATAATAATTTGACAAAGAACAAAAGATAAAACTGAGTGTGTTGAAATGCTCCTAAAAGTAGGGGTGTTCATAAAAACCCGAAAAATCGAATCAATCCGAAAACCAAACCAAACCGACCAAAAAAACCGTTACTTTTTGGTTTGGTTTGGTTTTGGTTTTGAATTTTAAAAATCGATCAAATTTGGTTTGGTTATAGTTTTAATCAGAAAAAAAACCGAAAAAAACCCGAACCAAACCGACTATAGGAGTAGTTATTTCAAGTTCATTATTACACCTATATATATGTATATTTTTATACAAAGTTTCAAAAAATTTATAGTAAATGTTAATAGTTTGCACTTTTATACAAAGTTCTTTACCTTTACATTCTAATTTGATTGGTAGTTTTCTTTTGATAAGTGTAAGAATTCATTTAGTGTTAAAAAAAATATATTTTTAATTGAGTCCTTAAATTATTCATCACTATTTAATTCAATTATCATCAATATATCTTGGTAATTAATAGATTTCTCATAGGGCAATTGATTTGATAGTGTTACGTTGAATATGTGGTCGCCGGAATATGTGTTTGGTAGTGTATGTCTTATGTTTAAGAAAAAAACCGACAAATAACCAAAAAAATCGAAAAACCGACATAAACCGAATCGAGAAAAAAACGACTTAATTGGTTTGGTTTGGTTCTAATATTTGAAAAATCGACTTACTTAGTTTGGTTTCTTTTTAGAGAAAAACCGATCCAAACTGAACCATGAACACCCTACCCAAAAGTGTTCACACGTATAATATAGTATGATATGATGATATTAAAAAAATCCTCTTTATCCCCTCTCTCTATTTACCCCCTTCTAAATAAACTTTAATTTTTTAATCTCTATAAGAGATAAAAAGAAGAAGACCCTATAATTGATCATTGAAACATTGTGTCAAAGAGGAAAATAAAATTGGTGCCACATTGTTTGGTAGTGAGTGACAAATGATCTCAACATCACTCTCTTATTTCATTGTCTATTCCTCCATCATTGAACACATTACTGTGATTATTGGCAGAGAGAAGAAACAAATCTAATCCCAAGGGCCCAAGCAAATCTTCCTTACGCGTGTATGACTTATTACTTTAATTACTTATATATGTTCTTAACTTTTTGGTTATATATATATATATATATATATATATATATATATATATATATATATATATATATATATATATATATATATATATATATATATATATATATATATTCAGTTAATACTTATTCGCACCAAATATTCTATGATAACTATGTTGCTACAGATTCCAGTATCCACGTGAATTCTTTATCTTATAGTGATGTATCGTACTAATCATAGGCGGATTCAGAATTTAAAGTATATGGATTTCTATAACGACCTTAAGTAAATATACATTAAGTAACTGAGTTCACGATCAAATATGTTTAGATATTTAGTAAACTTTTTAATACATATACATGGTATGTGCAAAAGCTACTGAGTTCACGGAACCCACATATAATAAGTTGGATCCGCCCCTGATAGTAATCTATGATACATAATTACTAGCATAACAAGAAAATCGAACTTATGTCCTCTAAGTTGCAAGCAAGGCGAAGCTATGTGTGGTCTGTGGTCAAGGGTGGTCAACTAAACATCCTTCATCGAAAAGTTATACTGTATAGGAGTACTTGTTATTGATAAAAAAGAAATAGGCATTAAACACTCTTGCACGACCCACCCTTATTAATTTGAACACCTTATTAATTTTCCGGTAGCCTGCAAGCCATGATTCAAGAAAACAAACCAAACTTATAATTTAAGCCACATGACTACAAAGATAAATACTGTTGCAGATTACAATCAATCCTTTTTGCCCTGCAGTTTCGGGGAAAAAAACTTACGTGCACTCAATATTTACAAGACATGTGTCTTTTACACTTGCGATTGTATGTAATCTTAGAGCCTGTTTGGCCATGAAATTTTTTTTTATTTTTTTCGAAATTTTTTTACACTTTTTCAAAATAAGTATTTGGCCATAAAATTTTCAGTTTCACTTGAAGATAAATTTTGGAATTTTTCGAAAATTTAAAAAACTTCAAAAAACTGTTTTTCAAAATTTTCACTCAAATCACTCACAAAAATTAAAAAACAACCCAAATTTATATTCATGTCCAAACACAACTCTAATTTTCAAATATCATTTCACTTGATAAATTCTTTTTTTTTTTTTTCGGAATTTTACAATTCTTATGTCCAAGCGCCCACTAACTTAAATTTATAACCGTTAAAGTTAAATTTCTTGATTTGTTGTAAAAATGTAAATATCTATCCTGGGCACTCCCACAAGAATGGCTCCTCGAGCCTGAATCCAGTAGTGTCAGCTCCAACCAGCTGCTGCCACGTGGACATTGTGCACCAATAACGGTCATTTTGATCCACCACATCAATGGAAAGATCAGGTAAATCAAAAAATGTGTCATCATCCTCTCTTGACAAAGAATTTGGTAATTCTTCTTGGGTGTTTTCCAAGAATAAATTGGTTGACGAATGACAACTTCGTAATTCAACTCGGCTCGGCTTGGCTCGAATTTCTTCATTTTTGTCGGGAAATGTGATGGCCGCGGCTTTTGCAGCCGCGGTCTGGATGTCCTTAGGAGAAGCGGAAGCTGGACGCGGGAGTTGATGAGCCAAATGAGGATAGTTAAGGTAAGCCGAGTTACCTTTGATGGCTAAAGCCGCGACATCATGAGCTCGAGCCGCCATTTGAGCTGTTGGATAAGTACCTAACCATATTCTTGATTTTTTTCTTGGCTCTCGAATTTCGGACACCCATTTACCCCAACTCCTTTTACGTACTCCTCTATAAGTTGGGTGCTTATTATCATCCTCATTTTTCTTCTTCTCTTCACCGTTCTCATAAATTTGGATGAGTTCTTGATCTTTCCTTGAGCTTTTCTTCGAGTCGTAATCTTTTCGAGTAAGCTCATTGCTCGAGGAGAACGACGATGATGATGATGATGATGATGTCGTGGTTAAAGGAGAATTCAAGACATTACAAGCAGAGTTAGAGAAGAAATCGTGACGATGATAATTGGCTCGAGTTTCAAGGTTGATTCTTTGTTCTTGATCTTCCATGATTTTTTTTTATTTTTTTTTGGTGCTAAAATGGCTAGTTTATTGTCTTTCTTTGTAAAGAAAGTAGGAAGGAAAATGTAGTAAAGACAGAAATTGATGATGTTTGTTTGGCTTCTGTGGTCCTTAGATAAAGTGTTAGAGTTCATTTAAATAAAGGAAAAGGAAAGGGAAGGAAAGAAAATAAATATGAATGGGACCTTTGACGCAAGGGTGTCTATAGTTAAGCTATTTTGTTGCCCATGTGGCAATTAACATATATTTCTTTTTTCCTTTTTTAATTTTTGTTGGTCTTGTCTAATTTGAAATTTTTTTTTTTTTGGTGGTGGTGGGGGGGAGCAAGGAAAATGTGAAAATAAGTAGTGAAATCTTCACGTACATGCCTAAGCAGTATATATTGTCATCATTTACATAGAGCAAGCAGCCATAGACCAGAGAAAATTGTCATAATCAACAACCATGTATTTCACATGAAAATTGACATATAACCATAGTAGGGTTGTCGATGATTCAGTCCATTCTTTCTTAAATTATAGACAGGGATGAGAAGGAGGGGACTTGTGACGTTCGTGACCCAGGACGAGCTGACGAGGGCAAGCCAAAGAGAAGGATTGACGGGTTTCTAGGCTGATAATATAAGCTTCCAAAAAAGGGATGTACATGACAACTTAGACGAATTTCACATCAGAATGCATGGAAATAGAAAATGAACAATTATATAAGGCATAATATAAATTTACATGGTACACATACTTTTTTGGCTGGACGTGCGCCCAAAGGATTAATCCGTGAGGCCTGTTGGACTAAAACGGACAATACATATCATAGTTTTGAAATATGACATGATAGGGAAAGGAGATTACAAGGTGGAAAAGTAGTTCTCCGCAAATAAAGTGAAATCTTCAATAATCACTAACTTTTTACTGAATATTATAAAGTCTTTTACTTCTGTATTTTATGTTGGGGGTATGTATTTTCAGAGGCGGAGCCTGGATTTAAAGTTTATGGATTCGAGAATCTAATTTATTTAGGTTACTGGATTCTAAATAATAAAATTATACATAATCGATGAATTTCTTAAGACAAAAGCTATTGGGTTCGGCCGAACCCGTAGGCTGTGTTCGAGCTCCGCCCTTGTGGACTTCAAAAACTTGTGTAACTAATTTGTTTTTATTAGCAATGACAAGCTTGAAAATGGAGTGATATTTTACTGTTAATTAAACTACTGTCTTTTTATTTTATTAAATTAAATGGGTTTTGTTGATATGTCTTCTTCCAGCTGTCCTAATTCCTGAATTTCTGCAGTGGCTTCAACTTGCCGTAATTCAAGTACCCAAACTCTTCAAGAAAAATTAAATAAAAATTACCACACTATCTTAATATCACTTGAGTCTGTTTGGTATGACGAAAATCATATTTAATAAAAAATGTTTTCTTGCAGACATGTTTTTTTATAAAAAAAAGATTTTCTCGCGAAAACTATTAGTCAAAGAAGATAAATATGGAGTTTAAAAGTCCAAATAGTTTAAACAAATAATTTTTGTCCATTAGTGCGCAAGTAACTGCCTCCCATTTGATAAAAGTATTTTCCTTGATATTTTCTAGCAACCAAACATGAGAAAATCTGAAAATAATTTATGTCATACGAAATACTAATTAAATTTCTCTATAACAGCATCTCTATATAACAATATTTTACTGTAAAAGCCAAACTTTTCTCGGAACTAATTTTCAAGTTATGTTATAATATATTCTCTATAACAGAACTTCGCTATAACATCCAAAAATATTCGGAACAAACAAAACTATTATAAAGAGGCTTGACTGTATAATTCCGATAGCCTGTGCAAGCTAGAACAGCCATAACATTTACAAAATCACTTTTAAATTTTCTGTGTTCTTAAAATAGCTTTGAATATAAATTCAAGAAACATCACAAACAGTTGGATAAATTATAAAAAACAGTGAAATCTTAGTAAGTTGACCAATAAAAAATAATTATAAAAAAACAAAAGAGATGAAGTACTAGTTGAGCATTATTGAGGAGCAAATCTTTTTCACGTTGCTATCATTTATTTTATTCTTAAAATGAGAGCTTTTTGTAATAAATGGAAACGACAATAAACTGAACGCTAACAGACATGACCTTAGATTGACGGTGTATTTCTAGAAATGTAAAATCAATTAATTTTAGAATTTAGAATAAATATTTTTAAGTCTTAAAAAATTAAAACTAAAAATATTACTACACTTTAGTACACGTGCCTCACATGTTAATGGGTCCTATCCCTAGATTTGCTTCCCTAATTCATTCTTTACTTGAATAAGAAATTCTTAATTTCCTTATTTACTCCCTTTTTCCATCTTTTTTAAAAAAATATTTCAGAATTAGTAGTCCGATTGAATTTCGTAAGTTTACTAAATGGTTAGGAAAAATAAATAATAAGAAATTAAGAACAAAATAATATGTGATTGGACCTTCCAAAAAAATAATTTTAATGTGGTCGATTTTCCCTTTCTATAATTAGTTTTGCTAATGCTCTAGCTAACTATTCATCCTTTTCAAGTGTAATTTCGGTATTACTCGGGTGTGTTCCACTGATAGTACTTCATCGTCTTTGATAGTAATTGATTTTACGTATCACCTTTCACTTCCATTCATCCATCAAAATTGAAAGAAGTGTCATGATCCCAACATGTAATTAGTAGTTTTATTGTTTACTATATTAGGGCCTTAATGTTTGCTTAAATTCTAGCTCCACCCAAAAATTGCATTATTAAGAAGTATACTAACTAGGAATCTATACATGATTATAAGGAAAATTAAAGACNGATATTGAAAAGACTAGTCTCACTTTTCAATATCTATTTGAATTCGTTGTTTTGAAATGTGTTCTTGTGTTATTGGACAAGTTATGAAGTTGAGAATTTTACAAGAAGTTGTGCAAAGACTAAGATTTTATTTCCAAATTTTATATATATATATATATATATATATATATATATATATATATATATATATATATATATATATATA